>NC_092054.1:117055110-117167939 GCF_003086295.3 Arachis hypogaea | reverse complement strand
GCTTTACCTTGATTTTCATTCAGTTTCACTTGACACCTGCCCACAAGCGCATGGTTAGGGACAGCTTGGTTTAGCCGCTTAGACCAGGATTTCAGTCCTTTAGGCCCTCCTATCCACTGATGCTCAAAGCCTTGGGATCCTTTTTATTACCCTTGCCTTTGGTTTTAAGGGCTTTGGCTTTTTGCTCTTGCCTTTTGGTTTAAGAGCTTTGGCTTTTTCTGCTTGCTTTCTCTTTTTTTCTTTCTCTTTTTTTTTTTTTTCTGCAAGCTTTGTTCTTTGCTGCTTTTTCTTGCTTCAAGAATCATTTTTATGATTTTTCAGATTCTCATAACATGTCTCATGTTCATCATTCTTTCAAGAGCCAACATATTTAACAGTCTTAAACAACAAATTCAAAAGATATATGCACTGTTCAAGCATTCATTCAGAAGACAGAAAGCATTGCCACCACATTTAACTAATTAGAATTTCTCTTATTAAAACTCGAAATTTTATTGCTTCTTATTCAAAAGATCTACTACTTTATTCATGTTTGCTGATGATGAGAAAAATAAACTATAGCTTAATTGGAGATAAAATCAAAATAGATACTAATTACTACTATATGACTCCTAAGGTAAAATTAAAATAAGAACAGTTATCACAGAGTTAAGGCTAAGATTAGAACTCAACAACCTTGAGGTTTGGGAAGTGGATGTTCCTCTAGTCTGTGAGGTGCTTGGTCCTTCAAGAGAGAATTCTGGCGCTTCAGTTCCTTTAAATCACGCCCTTGCTCCTCTTGGAGTGGGTTGTTTTCCTTTAGGGGCCATGATCTTAGTGATCACGGATAAGCACACCAAACTTAGAGCTTTGCTTGTCCTCAAGCAAAAGAAAAAGAAGGAGATGGGTAGAAGGAGAGCTCCTCCCCACCATCCTGGCGTTTGAACGCCCAAACACTGCCTGTTTTGGGCGTTCAACGCCCAAGTGCTGCTCTCCTGGGCGTTCAACGCCCAGTTGTTGCCCTTTTCTGGCGTTGAACGCCAGATAGCTATCCTTACTGGCGTTCAGCGCCCACTGGATGCCCATTTTGGGCGCTGAACGCCCAAAATGGCCTTCACTGGCGTTTTCTTGCCAGTAAGCTCCCTATCTCTGTTTTGTGTGTAGATTCCTTCTGTAACCCTGTAAACTTATGCAAATGATTCTTTACCTTAGTGTCAGTGAACTTTATATAAACAAATAAAAATAAAAATAGGGCAAAATGCTTAGAGGATTGTTGCCCCATGGCTGGGTTGCCTCCCAGCAAGCGCTTCTTTATTGTCTTTAGCTGGACCTTGCTGAGCTCTTAATCTAGCTTCAGCCTTGAGCATTCTTGCTCAGTGTTGCCTTCAAGATAATGCTTGATTCTCTGTCCATTGACAATGAACTTCTTATCAGAATCAATATCTTGAAGCTCCACGTAACCATATGGTGACACACTTGTAATCACGTATGGTCCCCTCCACCGGGATTTCAGTTTCCCGGGGAATAGCCTGAGTCTAGAGTTAAACAACAGGACCTTCTGTCCTGGTTCAAAGATTCTAGATGACAGCTTTCTGTCATGCCATTTTTTTTATTTTTCTTTATAAAGCTTGGCATTTTCGAAAGCTGTGAATCTGAATTCCTCTAGCTCATTTAGCTGGAGCAATCGTTTTTCTCCTGCTAATTTGGCATCTAAGTTTAGGAATCTGGTTGCCCAATAAGCTTTATGTTCCAGTTCCACGGGCAGGTGACATGCCTTACCATACACAAGTTGGTATGGAGAGGTCCCTATAGGGTCTTGAATGTTGTTCTGTAAGCCCACAGAGCATCATCCAAGCTCCTTGCCCAATCCTTTCTACGGGTATTTACTGTCCGTTCCAGGATTCTCTTTAATTCTCTGTTAGAGACTTCAGCTTGCCCGTTGGTTTGTGGATGATATGGAGTGGCCACTTTGTGGCGAATTCCATACCGAACCATGGCAGAGTAAAGCTGTTTATTGCAGAAGTGAGTGCCCCCATCGCTGATTAACACTCTAGGGACACCAAACCTGCTAAAGATATGTTTCTGGAGGAATTTCAGCACTGTTTTAGTATCATTGGAGGGTGTGGCGATAGCCTCAACCCATTTTGATACATAGTCAACTGCCACCAGAATATAAGTGTTTGAGTATGATGGTGGAAAAGGTCCCATGAAGTCAATTCCCCATACATCAAACAACTCTATTTCCAAGATCCCTTGTTGAGGCATGGCGTAACCATGAGGCAGGTTACCAGCTCTTTGGCAACTGTCACAATTACGTACAAACTCTCGGGAATCTTTATAGAGTGTGGGCCAATAGAAGCCACATTGGAGGACTTTGGTGGCTGTTCGCTCACCTCCGAAATGGCCTCCATATTGAGATCCGTGGCAATGCCATAGGATTCTCTGTGCTTCCTCTCTGGGGACACACCTACGGATAATTCCGTCTGCACATCTCTTAAAGAGATAGGGTTCATCCCACAAGTAGTACTTTGCATCAGTAACTAATTTCTTCTTTTGTATTCTATTGTACTCCTTGGGTATGAACCTTGCAGCTTTATAGTTTGCAATATCGGCAAACCATGGTGCTTCCTGAATGGCAAATAGATGCTCATCAGGGAACGTCTCAGAGATCTCAAGAAAGGGGAGGGACGTCCCTTCCACTGGCTCTATCCGGGACAGATGATCAGCCACTTGGTTCTCTGTCCCTTTTCTGTCTCTTATTTCTATATCAAACTCTTGCAGAAGCAATACCCATCTGATGAGCCTGGGTTTTGAATCCTGCTTTGTGAGTAGATACTTAAGAGCAGCATGGTCAGTGTACACAATCACCTTTGATCCTACTAAGTAGGATCTGAACTTGTCAATGACGTAAACCACTGCAAGTAATTCCTTTTCTGTGGTTGTGTAATTTTTCTGGGCATCATTTAAAACGCGGCTGGCATAATAAATGACATGCAGAAGCTTGTCATGCCTCTGTCCCAATACTGCACCAATGGCGTGATCACTGGCATCACACATTAACTCAAATGGCAATGTCCAGTCTGGTGCAGAAATGACTGGTGCTTTGACCAGCTTAGCTTTCAGCGTTTCAAACGCCTGCAGGCATGCTGTGTCAAACACAAATGGCGTGTCAGCAGCTAGCAGATTGCTTAGAGGTTTTGCGATTTTTGAAAAATCCTTTATAAACCTCCTATAGAATCCTGCATGCCCCAGAAAGCTTCTGATTGCCTTAACATTGGCAGGTGGTGGTAATTTTTCGATTACCTCTATTTTTGCTTGATCCACCTCTATTCCCTTGTTTGAGATCTTATGCCCAAGAACAATTCCTTCAGTCACCATGAAGTGACACTTTTTCCAGTTTAAAACTAGGTTGGTTTCTTGGCATCTTTTCAGAACAAGTTTCAAGTGATCAAGACAGGAGCTGAATGAGTCTCCATATACTGAGAAGTCATCCATGAAGACTTCCAGAAATTTTTCCACCATATCAGAGAAAATAGAGAGCATGCATCTCTGGAAGGTTGCAGGTGCATTGCATAGCCCAAAGGGCATCCTTCTGTAAGCAAACACTCCGGATGGACATGTGAATGCTGTTTTCTCTTGATCCTGGAGATCTACTGCAATCTGGTTATAGCCTGAGTAGCCATCCAAAAAGCAGTAATAATCATGACCTGCTAGTCTCTCTAGCATCTGGTCTATGAATGGTAAAGGAAAATGATCCTTTCTGGTGGCTGTATTGAGCCTTCTGTAGTCAATACACATGCGCCACCCTGTAACTGTTCTTGTAGGAACCAGTTCATTTTTTTCATTATGAATCACTGTCATGCCTCCCTTTTTTGGGACGACTTGAACAGGGCTCACCCAGGGGCTATCAGAAATGGGATAAATAATCCCAGCCTCTAGTAATTTGGTGACCTCTTTCTGCACCACTTCCTTCATGGCTGGATTTAGCCGCCTCTGTGGTTGAACCACTGGTTTGGCATTATCCTCCAATAGGATTTTGTGCATGCATCTAGCTGGGCTTATGCCCTTAAGGTCACCTATGGACCACCCAAGAGCTGTCTTGTGTGTCCTTAGCACTTGAATAAGTGCTTCCTCTTCCTGTGAATTTAAAGCAGAGCTTATGATCACTGGAAAAGTGTCACCTTCTCCTAGAAATGCATATTTCAAGGATGGTGGCAGTGGCTTGAGCTCTGGTTTAGGAGGCTTTTCCTCTTTCAGAAGAAAGTTCAGAGGCTCTTTCATGTCCCATGAATCCTCCAAATCAGGCTGAACATCTTTAAAGATGTTTTCCAACTCTGATTCGAGACTCTCAGCCATGTTGATCTCTTCTACCAAAGAGTCAATAAGGTCAACTTTCATGCAGTCTGTTGATGTGTCTGGATGCTGCATGGCTTTGACAGCGTTCAACTTGAACTCGTCATCGTTGACTCTCAGGGTTATTTCCCCTTGCTGGACGTCAATGAGGGATCGTCCAGTTGCTAGGAAGGGTCTTCCTAGAATGAGAGTAGCACTCTTGTGCTCCTCCATTTCCAGCACAACAAAGTTAGTGGGAAAGGCGAATGGCCCAACTCTGACAATCATGTCCTCAATCACGCCTGATGGGTATTTAGTGGAACCATCAGCAAGTTGGAGACATATCTGGGTTGGTTTAACTTCTTCAGTTAAGCCAAGCTTCCTGATAGTGGATGCAGGTATTAGGTTGATGCTTGCCCCAAGATCGCATAAAGCTGTCTTGGTGCAATCACCTTCTAATATGCATGGTATCAGAAAACTCCCAGGGTCTTTAAGCTTTTCAGGAAAGCTTTTCAGAATGACTGCACTGCATTCTTCAGTGAGGAGAACTCTTTCTGTTTCTCTCCACTCCTTTTTATGACTCAAGATCTCTTTCATGAACTTGGCATAAGAAGGTATTTGCTCAAGTGCCTCTGCAAATGGAATCTTTATTTCAAGAGTCCTTAGATAATCTGCAAAGCGAGCAAATTGCTTATCCTGCTCCTCTTTCCGGAGTTTTTGAGGATAAGGTATCTTGGCTTTATATTCCTCAACCTTAGTGGTTAAAGAAGCCTTTTTAGAGGGGTTGTTATCAGCACTTATGTGTGTCTGATCCCTCACTGGCAATTGCGTACCAGAGTTAGAGGCTGGAGTGACGTTAGACGCCAACTCATTGTCTGTTCCTGGCGCCTGAACGCCAGAAATGTGCCCCTGTTGGGCGTTCAACGCCAGATTCTTCCTTGTTTCTGGCGCTGAACGCCAGTTTTGGGCATGGTCTGGGCGTTCAGCGCCAGCCTTCCACCCATTTTCTGGCGTTTTAGTGCCAGAATTATTTTTCCCTGGGCTCTTACTGTCCTCAGGGGAATATTTGGTGGGTTGCTCATTTCTTGAATTTTTGATGCCTTGAGGTGGGGCATTTAATGTTTTCCCACTTCTTAATTGAACTACTTGGCATTCTTCTGCTATTTGCTTTGATAGTTGCTGCTTTGTTTGCTTAAACTGTTCTTCCATATGTATATTAGCTATCCTTGTCTCCTGTAACCTGTCTTTGAATTCAGCTAGCTGCTTTGTTAGAAAATCTAATTGCTGATTGAATTCAGCAGCTTGTTTTACAGTACTGAATTCAGCAGTTACTGTTTTAACCTCTTCATTCATGGAAGGGTTGCTGCTTAGATACAGATGCTGATTCCTGACAACTGTATCAATGAGCTCTTGAGCTTCTTCAATTGTCTTTCTCATATGGATAGATCCACCAGCTGAGTAATCTAAAGACATCTGAGCTCCTTCTGCAAGCCCATAGTAGAAGATGTCTAACTGAACCCACTCTGAAAACATTTCAGAGGGGCATTTTCGTAGCATCTCTCTGTATCTCTCTCAGGCATCATAAAGAGATTCATTATCTCCTTGTTTAAAGCCTTGGATGTCCAGCCTTAGCTGTGTCATCCTTTTTGGAGGGAAATATTGATTCAGAAATTTTTCTGTCAGCTGTTTCCATGTTCTTATGCTGGCCTTAGGTTGGTTATTTAACCACCTTTTAGCTTGATCTTTTACAGCAAATGGAAACAGTAATAGTCTGTAGACATCCTGATCTATTTCCTTATCATGTACTGTGTCAGCAATTTGTAAAAATTGTGCCAGAAACTCTGTAGGTTCTTCCTGTGGAAGACCGGAATACTGGCAACTTTGCTACACCATGATAATGAGCTGAGGATTCAACTCAAAGCTACTAACTCCAATGGAGGGTATGCAGATGCTACTCCCATATGAAGCAGTAGAGGGGTTAGAATATGACCCCAAAGTCCTCCTGGACTGTCCATCTCCACTTATGTCCATGATGGATCTATGGATATAACTTGGACTGATTTATCTTTTTATTTATTTTATTTTATAAGAAGTAAATACTTAAATAAAATAAAATAACTAAAAAGAATTTGAATTTTAAAAAAAAAAAATTTTTTTTTCGTATATAAAAAAATAAAAATTAATTAGTTAATAAAAAAGAAATTTTTGAAAAAGAGGGGAGATATTTTCGAAAATTAGAGAGAGAGAGTTAGTTAGGTAGTTTTGAAAAAGCTAAGAAACAAACAAAAAGTTAGTTAGTTAGTTGAAACAAATTTGAAATGATAAGAAGTTAGGAAGTTAGAAGAGATATTTTGAAAAGATATTTTTGAATTTAGTGAGGAGAGAGAAAAACAATAAGATAGTACAAGATTTAAAATTTTTAGATCTAATGCTCCCTGTTTTCGAAAAATTTGGAGGGAAAACACCAAGGAACACCAAACTTAAAAATTTTAAGATCAAGACACAAGGAAACTCAAGAACACTTTGAAGACTCACAAGAACACAAGAACATGAAGGAAGAACACCAAACTTAAAATTTTTAGAAAAACAAACCAAAATTTTCGAAAATCAAAGGGGAATCAACAAGAAAACACCAAACTTAAAGTTTGGCACAAGATTTAAGAGAAAAAAATATTTTTGAAAAAGAAGGTTTTGAAAAGAGTATAAAAGAGTCTAACCCAATCAAATTAATGTTCTAGCCAAATGAGTTATGGGACCTTCAAAAATTTTAAGAAAGATTATTTTTGAAAACACCAAACTTAAGGTTTGGCACAGGATTTAAAAGAAAAATTATTTTTGAAAAAGATTTTTTTTTTTTTTAAATATGATAGCCAATTATTATGAACATAAACACCACGTTCTAAATAACTGAGCTATAAGTTTAAAGTATTTTAACAAGGGGTAATTAATAAAAGATTCTAAACTAAAAAAGAAAGATTTTTCCTAATCTAAGCAACAAAATAATCCGTCAGTTGTTCAAACACGAACAATCCCCGGCAACGGCGCCAAAAACTTGGTGCACGAAATTGTAATGTTAATGTTCACATTACTCTCTTACAACTTCGCACAACTAACCAGCAAGTGCACTGGGTCGTCCAAGTAATACCTTACGTGAGTAAGGGTCGAATCCCACAGAGATTGTTGGTTTGAAGCAATCTATGGTTATCTTGTAAATCTTAGTCAGGAAGTCAATTATGTTTATTAGTTGAATTATGAATAACCAGTAGAGCATAAATTAAAAGTTACTTGTTGTGTAGTAATGGAGAATATGTTGGAGTTTTGGAGATGCTTTGTCTTCTGAATCTCTGCTTTCCTCTGTCTTCTGATTCACGCACACATGTCCTCCTATGGCAAGCTGTGTGTTGGTGGATCACTGTTGTCAATGGCTACCTTCCATCCTTCCAGTGAAAACTACGCTCACGCACTCTGTCACAGCACGGCTAATCACCGGTTGGTTCTCGATCCGGTTGGAATAGGATTTACTATCCTTTTGCATCTGTCACTAACGCCCAGCCTTCAGGAGTTTGAAGCTCATCACAGTCATTCAATCCTTGAATCCTACTCGGAATACCACAGACAAGGTTTAGACTTTCCGGATTCTCATGAATGCTGCTATCAGTTCTAGCTTATACCACGGAGATTCTGATTAAAGAATCTAAGAGATACTCATTCAATCGGATATAGAACGGAGGTGGTTGTCAGGCACACGTTCATGGTTTGAGGAAGGTGATGAATGTCACAGATCATCACCTTCATCACAGTTAAGCGCGAATGAACATCTTAGATAGGAACAAGCGTGTTTGAATGGAAAACAGGAATACTTACATTAATTCATCGAGACACAGCAGAGCTCCTCACCCCCAACAATGGGGTTTAGAGACTCATGCCGTCAGAGAATACAAAGTTTAGATCTGAAAATGTCATGAGATACAAAATAAGTCTCTAAAAGTTGTTTAAATACTAAACTAGTAGTATGGGTTACAAAATATGAGTGGACTATGATGGATGATGCAGAGGTCCACTTCTGGGGCCCACTTGGTGTGTGTTGGGGCTGAGATTTGAGTGAGTCACGTGCAGAGGCCATTTGTGGAGTTGAACTCCAGTTTTTATGCCAGTTTGGGCGTTCAACTCCAGTTTTTTATCCTTTTCTGGCGCTGGACGCCAGAATTGGGCAGAGAACTGGGGTTGAACGCCAGTTTACGTCGTCTATCCTTGTGCAAAGTATGGACTATTATATATTGCTGGAAAGCCCTGGATGTCTACTTTCCAATGCAATTGGAAGCATGCCATTTCGAGTTCTGTAGCTCCAGAAAATCTAATTTGAGTGCAGGGAGGTCAGAATCCAACAGCATTAGCAGTCCTTTTTCAGCCTGAATCAGATTTTTGCTCAGCTCCTTCAATTTCAGCCTGAAAAATACCTGAAATTACAGAAAAACACACAACTCATAGTAAAGTCCAGAAATATGAATTTTTCCTAAAAACTACTAGAAATAGACTAAAAACTAACTAAAACATACTCTAAACTATATGAAATTATCCCCAAAAAGCGTATAAAATATCCGCTCATCAAATACCACAGACAAGGTTTAGACTTTCCGGATTCTCTTGAATGCCGCCATCATTCTAGCTTACGCCACGAAGATTCTGGTTAGGAGATCTAAGAGATATTCATTCTAGCTTAATTCATGTAGAACAGAAGTGTTTGTCAGACACGCGTTCATAAAGGAGAAGGATGATGAGCGTCACACATAATCATCACCTTCATCACGCTCTTGGGTGCGAATGGATATCTTAGAAGAGAAATAAGAAGAATTGAATAGAAAACAGTAGTACTTTGCATTAATCTTTGAGGAACAGCAGAGCTCCACACCTTAATCTATGGAGTGTAGAAACTCTACCGTTAAAAATACATAAGTGAAAGTCCAGGCATGGCCGAGATGGCCAGCCCCCCAAAACGTGATCAAAGGATCATAAGGTAATCCAAAGATGCCTAATACAATAGTAAGAGGTCCTATTTATAATAAACTAGCTACTAGGGTTTACATGAGTAAGTATTTGATGTATAAATCCACTTCCGGGGCCCACTTGGTGTGTGTTTGGGCTGAGCTTAAGTGTTGCACGTGCAGAGGCCATTTGTGGAGTTGAACGCCAGTTTTTGTGCCAGTTTGGGCGTTCAACTCTGGTTTTGGATCCTTTTCTGGCGCTGGACGCCAGATTTGGGTAGAAAGCTGGCGTTGAACGCCAGTTTACGTCATCAATTCTTGGCCAAAGTATGGACTATTATATATTTCTGGAAAGCCCTGTATGTCTACTTTCCAACGCAATTGGAAGCGCGCCATTTCGAGTTCTGTAGCTCCAGAAAATCCACTTTGAGTGCAGGGAGGTCAGAATCCAACAGCATCAGCAGTCCTTTTTCAACCTCTGAATCTGATTTCTGCTCAAGTCCCTCAATTTCAGCCAGAAAATACCTGAAATCACAGAAAAACACACAAACTCATAGTAAAGTCCAGAAATGTGAATTTAACACAAAATCTATTAAAAACATCCCTAAAAGTAACTAGATCCTACTAAAAACATACTAAAAACAATGTCAAAAAGCGTATAAATTATCCGCTCATCACAACACCAAACTTAAATTGTTGCTTGTCCCCAAGCAACTGAAAATCAAAATAGGATAAAAAGAATAGAATATACTATAAATTCCAAACTATCAATGAAACAGAGCTTCAATCATATGAGCGGGACTTATAGCTTTTTGCCTCTTGAATAGTTTTGGCATCTCACTTTATCCATTGAGGTTCAGAATGATTGGCATCTATAGGAACTCAGAGTTCAGATAGTGTCATTGATTCTCCTAGTTCAGTATGATGATTCTTGAACACAGCTTCTTTATGAGTCTTGGTCGTGGCCCTAAGCACTTTGTTTTCCAGTATTACCACCGGATACATAAATGCCACAGACACATAATTGGGTGAACCTTTTCAGATTGTGACTCAGCTTTGCTAAAGTCCCCAATTAGAGGTGTCCAGTGTTCTTAAGCACACTCTTTTTTTTGCTTTGGACCTTGACTTTAACCGCTCAGTCTCAAGTTTTCACTTGACACCTTCACGCCACAAGCACATGGTTAGGGACAGCTTGGTTTAGCCGCTTAGACCAGGATTTTATTCCTTTAGGCCCTCCTATCCACTGATGCTCAAAGCCTTGGGATCCTTTTTATTTGCCCTTGCCTTTTGGTTTTAAGGGTTATTGGCTTTTTGCTCTTGCCTCTTGGTTTTAAGAGCTTTTGGCTTTTTCTGCTTGCTTTTTCTTTTTCTTTCTATTTTTTTTTCGCCTATTTTTTTTTTTCTGCAAGCTTTGTTCTTTGCTGCTTTTTCTTGCTTCAAGAATCATTTTTATGATTTTTCAGATTATCAAATAACATGTCTCCTAGTCATCATTCTTTCAAGAGCCAACATATTTAACATTCTTAAACAACAACTTCAAAAGACATATGCACTGTTCAAGCATACATTCAGAAAACAAGAAGCATTGTCACCACATCAATATAATTAAACTAAGTTCAAGGATAAATTCGAAACTCATGTACTTCTTGTTCTTTTGAATTATAACATTTTTCATTTAAGAGAGGTGATGGATTCATAGGACATTTATAACTTTAAGACATAGTTACTAACTACTAATGATCATGTAATGAAGACACAAACACAGATAAGCACATAACATAGAAAACGAAAAACAGAAGAAATAAGAACAAGGAATGAATCCACCTTAGTAATGGTGGCGTTTCCTTCTTGAGGAACCAATGATGTCCTTGAGCTCTTCTATGTCTCTTCCTTGTCTTTGTTGCTCCTCCTTCATTGCTTTTAGATCTTCTCTGATTTCATGAAGGATGATGGAGTGCTCTTGATGTTTCACCCTTAGTTGCTTCCAATAATTGTGTGGAAGAAAATGTATCCCCTGAGGTATCTCAGGGATCTCTTGATTTGCAGTCAAATGTTCTACCACTGAGTTCAAAGGTCAAACTACAACTTACACAACAATAAAATGACCAAGACACCACAGACTATAGAAACAAGAAGTTGAAGGAACGCTAACAATTTCAGATACACAACATCAGTATGAAGATTTTCCACTCGTTCGCTCGTCTTCAAATTAAGGGTATTCAGTTGACAAGAGCGATCATCTCCAATGTCAAAATGTTGGATACTTGGACATGCCCATCTAAACCATCCACATCGCCTTGCAGGACACGCGTAATACTTTCTACCCGGGTTGGCCATGCTATTTGAAACTTGTAACGGTGCTCTTAAACCATACTCACAAAAACGTTCTCCCGTTATGTTGCCACTGTCGTACGAACCATTTGTAGATCTTTTACTTGTGGAAGCCATTGTTAACCAGGCTATACATTTAACAATAAGCAACAATCATTTACCAGGTTAACAACAAATAGTAACACAACACAAGAATGAATCAACTAGTCGAAATAAAATTATTTAATGAATCTAATTAAAACAAATTTTCCAATTCAAGATATCTCAGAGGAAGAGATTCTTTGTTGTATTTAAAATCAAATGTTGGTGCCTCTAGCTTTTCCAATAAATTTTCACACTCCTAGTATGTTAGATAATAATAAAAATACATTCCCAAATCAATATAATTATGATAAACAGTTCTCGAATCATCTTCTTTATTTTTCTATATAAGTAATCATCATAAATAAATTTAAAAAAATAACAATCAAAGATGCATAAATCAGCAATTAACAAGCACAAGTAAGCTAAAAAAAATTATATAATACGCAAACAATGAAATCAGCACTCAGCAATCACACATTCCCAAATCTTTAAAAAAGATGACACAAAATTCATAAATCTGCAAATGAGGGCAAATAAGAACTCAGATATAAGAACTTCAGAAATCTTTAACATTTGAAGAAGCACAAATCAACAATTTTAACCAAATCAGGGCGAATCTCAAATCATCCAACAAGAAATTTAAACATTTTCATCAACATGAGGACAAATAAGAAGGTAAGGGTTTCACAAATTAAAAAAGAGGAATAAAAAATTCCTCTTGAACTTTACAAAATTAACAAGCAAATAAGGTAAATTAAAAGAACATACCAGCTCCGTTGACAGAGAAACAGCAGAAACCAGACGCACAACTCTGAGATGGTGGCGACGCAAACCCACAGGTGCAGATACGACAGCAGCGTCACAAATCGAGGGTGGCAACTGGGGACACGAAGATGAACCAAGGAGAATTGGAGAGGCGCTGTCATCGTTTGGACCCTTGGAGGTGCTACCGGCGACGGGTCATGCTCCAAGATTTGTTTACAGCAAAGGAGAGGAAAAAGAGTAAAGAAGAAAAAAGAGATTAGGATTACATGCTGATGAAAATGAAATTGTATTTAGGAGTTAGGGTTATTAATTAAAATTAAAGGCATTTTAATAATTTTAAATATTTAGTCTCCACTTTTTATTTCAGACCAAATATAATAAGGAGACATAAATCAATCTTATACACTTCTACACCAAATATAATACTCATATTTATCTATGTATCTGTCTTTTGGTCTCTGTCTCTCAAACAAAGGCTTCTTTAGATTTTAGAAACCACATAGCATAGCCGGGCGTGTTGTATTGTTCGGTTAAGGCGTTCGGCACTTCGGCAGAAGGCTTAATAAGAATAAGTATGAAACAATGGAACACACTAATGCCACTGCTGTCCCTGGGAATTCTCGTCTCCCCAACAAGAACACACAACACCCAATTTTGAATCCCATTCCTTATTATTATTCTCAATAGTCCCCCTTTCTCTTCTGCTTCTGCTTCCATTTTTCAATTTCATGCTGATCTCTTTCGTACTCTTTCTGCTCCGGATCTCTCGCGTACCCCAGGTTTTCACCTACTCTTTCTTTCTTTCTTTTTTCGGTCAAACACATTTTGACTTCCTTTGACTTCTCTCCTTTCCTTTTATGTCTTTTTTTTTTTGTTTTTCTTTTCAATTTTTTTTTCTCGGTTATATATTCTGTGACATATGGTGTCCCTATCTGTTTTAATTAGTCTCTCTTTAAAAAAAACTGCAAGTTTTTGTGATGATAGGAATAGACGCTGTTTGTTTCGTTACTTGAGGGTGTGTTACTAATTTCTTTCTAAAGTGCTTTTTTTTTTTGCTCTCGACATTTATCTACTATGCATGTTGAACCGCCTCGAAGAAATTATTAATCATGTATGATTGCTGTTCTCCTTCGTGTTTCTTATCTTCTTTGTTTGATGTCGTGATGGAGTAAAAAGAAGGAAGAAAAATAGTAAATTTGAGTAATGATTCATTTTTTGTGAGCTTATTAGATTTTTGCATCTGGTAGTATCTAATTAGGAAACACTGTTGTGTATTCACAGTTCCAAGGATTTTGTGATGATGGATTTAAAGACAAAGAGGAGAACTATTACAGACAATGGTGATGGAGGGGATGATTTAGTCCTTGCTAATTTGATTGCAAATGGAGATGAGGTAGGTCCTCTTGTCAGGCTCGCCTTTGAAACAGGGCGGCCACAAGGGCTCCTTCACCAGCTGAGTTATGTGGTTAAGAAAAAAGAAGCTGAGATCGAGGAGCTGTGCAAAACCCACTACGAGGATTTCATCCTTGCGGTTGATGAGCTTCGAGGTGTGTTGGTTGATGCAGAGGAGCTAAAGGGCGAGCTGCAAAGCGACAATTTTAAGTTGCAGCAGGTTGGCAGCACCCTTCTAGTGAAGCTTGAGGAGCTTCTTGAGTCTTATTCTGTTAAGAAGAATCTGACGGAAGCTATAAAAATGTCAAAGAAATGTATGGAGGTGTTGGAGGTATGTGTCAAGTGTAACAGTCACATTTCTCAAGGCCAGTTTTATCTTGCATTGAAATATGTCAACTTGCTTGAGAAAAGTTACTTGCAGGATATTCCTGTAGACTCTCTCAAAATGGTCATTAAGAAGAGAATTCCGATAATAAAATCGCACATTGAGAAGAAAGTATGCAATCAGGTTAATGAATGGATGGTTCACATAAGGAGTTCTGCTAAAACTATAGGGCAAACGGCTATTGGTCGTACTGCAACTGTTCGTCAGAGGGACATGGAAATGCTGGAACAGCAGAGGAGGGCCGAGGAGCAGAATGTTTCGGGAGTAGGGGATCTAGCTTATACTTTGGATGTAGAAGACATTGAAGAAGATTCCAACTTCAAGTTTGATCTTTCACCTCTCTATCGTGCTTATCATATTCATGATCATCTGGGTATCAGAGAGCGGTTTCGCGAATATTACTACACTAATAGACTGTTACAATTGAATTCAGACCTGGAGTTATCTATGGCACAACCTTTTGTTGAATCATACCAGACATATTTTGCTCAAATAGCCGGATTCTTTATAGTGGAGGATAGAGTCCTGAGAACGACTGGGGGGCTTCTGACAGCGGATCAGGTTGACACAATGTGGGAGACAGCCGTGACTAAAATGACATCTGTGTTGGAGGAAAAGTTCTCCCTTATGGACTCTGCCACTCATCTTCTCCTGGTGAAGGATTACGTCGTTCTCTTTGGGTCTACTCTCAGACAATGTGGACGTGAGATCGGCACACTTCTTGATATGCTCGATAGCAACCATGACAAATACCACCTTCTTCTTTTGGAAGAATGTCGGAAACAATTTGTTGATGGTCTGGACAATGACTCATATGAGCAACTGGTGATAAAGAAAGAAACTGACTATGAGAGTAGTGTTTTGTCGTTTAATCTTCAGACTTCAGACATCATGCCTTCTTTTCCATATGCTGCACCGTTCTCCTCCATGGTACCCGATGCTTGTCGCATTGTAAGATCCTTTATCAAAGGCTCTGTTGATTACTTGTCTGATTGCACGCATACAAATCTCTTTGATGTTGTGAGGAACTATTTGGATAAGTTCCTGATTGATGTATTGAATGGAACATTACTCAATACTATCAACAGTGGCAAGATAAGTGTACCTCACGCTATGCAGATTGCTGCAAATATAGCTGTTCTTGAAAGAGCTTGCGATTTTTTCCTTCGTCATGCGGCTCAACTGTGTGGCATCCCATTCCAATCAGTTGAAAGGCTTCAAGCTACTTTGACATCAAAGTTGGTCCTGAAGACGACAAGAGAAGCAGCTTATATTGCTGTGCAGAGTTTGGTAGACTCCAAAATTGACGAGTTTATGTCTCTTAGCGAAAGAGTCAATTGGACTTCTGAGGAGACAAATCAGAATGGGAATGGCTACATGAATGAAGCTATCAATTACCTCGAGTATGTTCTATCCACAGCGCAGCAAATTCTATCCATGGATGCTATGTACAAAGTTGGGGTTGGTGCTTTTGAGCATATTTCCAATTCCATTGTGGCTGCTTTCTCTAGTGATGGCGTCAAAAGGTTTAATGCAAACGCAGTCATGAACATAGAGAATGACCTCCAGATCATAGAGAATTTTGCAGAAGAAAAGTTCTATTCTCTTGGTTTAGGTGAAATTTACGCTGAAGCTAGTTTTAAGAGCTGCTTGATCGAAGCACAGCAATTGATTAATCTTTTGCTAAGTAGTCAACCAGAGAACTTCATGAACCCTGATGTGAGGGAGAAGAGTTACTATGCACTGGATTATAAGAAGGTGGCTGCTATTTGTGACAAATTCAAAGATTCTCCAGATAGAATCTTTGGGAGCCTTTCAAGTAAAAATGCAAAGCAAAGTGCTAGAAAGAAATCACTAGATGTGCTCAAAAAGAGGCTTAAGGATTTCAACTGAATGATTTCATTGCAGGTAGTAGGGCATATTTGAAGTGTTTCGTCTTGTTATGGATGTTTAACTTCAGGTTGATGTACTAGTTTTTCTATATTGTTCGACAAGATTGTTTGGAAATCTTGGAAATGAATTCATTCTAGAAATCGAATTCCATTCTTTCAAAGTACCCAAAATTAAATCAGGTTAAATAAAGGTCTAATTTGCTATAGTAACTCACTGAATTAAAAGTGAAGAATATATATGCTAAAAATGCCATTAAAGCATAATGAATGAATTTGTTCTAGGTGAGTTTGTTGTCTTAATGAAGGGCAAAATAGTTGAAATAAAAAACAACTCATTTTTCATATATGTGATCTATTGATTTATTCCAAGGACATTTTAAATCATAGCAAAATGAAATTGTCAAGAACCAGGGCTTGCTCAATATAAATCATATGGGATTTACCTAAATTATATATACTTTTGTAGAGTATGTTAAGCATCAATTTGTCTGGTTTGAAGTTAATTTACTTTGCATTTGAGCATTTAAGGATCTATTTTCTAATGCAATAATTCAAAGTCTATCTGAGTTTTATGGGACTTAATTAATAACAATCTGGCCTAAGCTTTGCTTATGCCATAAGGTACTTCAATTTCAATTAGATTTTAATCTCCTCCATTACAAGTTTAAATTGTTAAACAAAATTTATTCTGAATTGTGGAGTACCACATACATGAATGCTGGATCATAACCAAATCACTACCAACTAATGACCCTTTATTTAATTCTTCCTAGTTTATTCTTTTAACTATATCAAAGCCTGAGCCTTATAACATTAAACTACAATGGGTTGTTCTCCTTCAAGCTCAGATATGACTATCAATGAATCAGTCAATGCAAGAAAGAGAGGTTCAGACTTTGGAATTGGATTGATTACCTGAAAAATGGGAAAGCTTATGAGTGTGTTTATATATATTGGATGCTAAAATGAATTATTCAGAACAGAATAAATGTGAATTCACATCATTGGCATACCTTTCTGTCATTTTTTACATAACCTATGGCTACTTCTCTCCTTAAATGAGCTCTCTCAGAAAGCTCTGAAAATGATGGTTTCTCTCCTTCTTTCATGTAAAGGCCAATATCCTGTAGAGCAATAAAAAATAAATAAAAAAAGAGACAATGATAAAGCTCCAAAGAGGAATTAAGCCCAAAATAGTCCATGAGATTGGCCGCTTGCACTGAAAAGGTGCCCAAGATCCCAATTGCACCATAAACGTCCATGAAAAATGTACCACATTAGTCTTCCACTCCCTTTTCGTCGAGTTACTCCTCGCGCCGTGGGTGATGTGGCACATCCTTTCCATGTTGGATTAGACAAAACAATGTCGCTTTAGTTTTGGCACTAAATGCTTGATGAAACGACGTCGTTTAACCTTAATGGCCATACATTTGTTGTGGGGAATAAGACGTTTTGTGGTATATTAAAGTTAAATGGCGTTGTTTCATCAAGCATTTGGTGCCAAATCTAAAGCGACGTCATTTTGTTTAGTCTAGCATGGAAGGTATGGAAGGTTATGTGACAGATCACTTACAGCATGACGAGTAACTCGATGGAAAGAGGGTAGGGACCAACATGGTGCAATTTTTTCAATCTCAGAGACCTTTGTGGTGCAATTGGAATCTTATGGACTTTTTGGTGTAAGCGGGCAATCTCAAGACCACTTTAGGGTTTAACTCCTCCAAAGAGCTACACTGAATGGACATTGATCTACATTGATCTAATTTCAATGCCATATACTGCAATAGGGCAAGTAACATGTTTAGTTGATCACGTTTACATTTCTCAAGAATTGTATAATCAAAGGAATAGAGTGCTGAAATTATTTATATGATAAAACCCTCGTACATATTATTAGGAGACTAATCATTTTGATACACTTTCAGTACAAACTACAAAGAGTTTTATGCAATTAATCAATTATTTAGCAGCATGTTTAATTTGAGATACTTTGCTGAGAGCCAAACATTTCTAAGGATATAACCTAACATGATTGCATGTAAACATCAAAATTTTATCCAATTATTATTACCCCTTTTGGTGGATGCATGCATATTACCTTTACATATATTTCGTCGCCTTCTGCATTTAGAATGTCTTTCCAAACTTCGTTCAATTCACTGTTCTCGGCCACTGTTTTACGAGTTCAAATACTTACTACGTTAACATTGACACATCAAAGGAAGCAAAAGAAGCAAAGCTCAAGAAATAAGAGAACAAAAGAGTGTATAACCTTGAGCTGTTACAAGGCTCATCACTTCTTCTGCAGCAATATAGGCCATCGATGGTTTGATTCTATTAATCTGCAGCCAAATTTATACATTAGTACGAATTAAGGACAATTAAGAAAGTTAAAACAAAATCAAAATATTAAGAGAATTACTTGCTTTCCCAATTTGGAATCAACAATTTCTGCAACTAGATTTTGGACCTATAAAAAAGAGCCAAATTAATCCAAACATATATAGATACTCTTTAAACTAAAAAGAACTAATTGTTGAACATTTTGAATTCAAACTATAGGATAAAGTAAGTGTAAAATACCAACCTTAACCCCAAGTTTGTTGCAGATATTTTCTGCAAGTAGGAGAGAATATGCAGATTGCTTATCAGCCTTTGATGGCTCTCCAAGAAGCCAGTCTCTGTCTGATATGACGGCGACCGAGAGAGGAATATCTTCATTCTTCAAAGAATTCTGAATATTCAAAATGGTCCCCTCTAAAGTGGCATAATCCATTGGATTTCCAATCTATAAATGTAACCAAAGCAATGATTACATGATTATACCAAATGCATGAACCAACATAAATTCGAATAAATTAGTTGACAGCTTGAGATGATACCCTATGCGAAACTCGGACATTCTTGAGTTTGCTGTGACCAGTAATGTTATTTGTCCTGCTCATTCTTTCGTTTAATGGTGCATCTGATAATACTTCCTGCAACATTGTCATTGTTTATCAGAAATTACACTCTCACAAGAGTTTATATATCATCGAAATGATTCCACCATATGTAGGAACATACCAAAACACTACCAGGACCAAGATAGTTATCATACTCTTGAAGCATTTCTACCGCATCAGGTCGCCACCCAAGTAAAAGAATACATTCTTTAGGTCCTAAACTCCAATCTGATGCCTTAATGATTATCACCAAAGAAAGTTAGCATTTCATACAATCCACATGGTATGACACTAATCTGACATGTCAACACAGAATAGAAGTAACATACCTTGGAACCTGATCTATTTGGACGTTTTACGACATTAGCTTGTCTTAATTTACACAACTCCATCGCATGACGCACATCCTTTTCGTGTACTTCCTTGTTATGGATTCCGTCTTTTCCTTCTTGCCCGTTTGTGGTTACAAATTTTGGATTTTTAGTACCCTCAAGGGATCCAATGAACAATATCTAGCAAGGAAAGCTGAGTGATATGAGAGAGTATGCTTGCAAGCCTTAACAATTCATCAATGTCATAAAAGGAGAATTTAAATGAATACGCATCAACCTGAGCAATGTTATAAACTACTTCAGAAAGCCAAATCAAAGACATGAATAGTCTATCCAAAATTCAAATTGAACTAGCATAGTAGATAATACAACAATCACATGATGCCAACAAGGCCCTTGGTTTCTTCTTCAAAGAAAACCTATGTTATCACTATCATAGATTTTCCCTTGTCCCTATTGTTCATAAGAGATGAGCTTTTTAAGTTAAGAGTGGATACACCCTTACCTTAACTAGCTTCCTAAAGGTAAACCAAGTTATCATCTTAAATTGTTTTCAATTGGAAATGAGTTAATCTGCAGGCATGGGATTCTAGTTATAATTGCCAATCTTTTTTTATCATAAAAAATTCTAAAACACTGCACCAATACCAGTCATTTTGTATATAGCCATCTAAACCTGGCACTCTTCACAAAATCCAAGACAGAAAGGTAGACAGGACAGATGAGATATAATTAATTTGAAATCAAACTGAGTTATGGTTAGTTGACATACTTTGTCAGTTTTCTGCAGAATTTCACCATCATTTGGGTGGAAAAATATCCTCCCACTACGATAAAGACCGCACACAACAGCCTGAAACAACATTAACGTAAAGATCACTAATGTGATGTATGTAATATAAATGGATCCTTTGGTAAAAAAGAACTACGTTTGAAGAAAATAGTTACCTCTTGAAATCCACGTCTTATTTGCCTATATGTCATTCCTTCTAGATTAGGCAAGCTGCAAAGATTGAATACATTTTCTGCATGTGGAAATCTAGAAGTTAGAATTCAGAGGTGATTTACATGTAGGTCAAGAAGAAAATTCATAAAAGTTTAACATGATTTCAAATATTAGAGAAAACATCTTAGTTTACCACTCTAATTTAATGTCTCACTGACTAAACAGCAAAGTGAAAATCATACTAGAATTTGGAGCTAGATCTGTCATTTTGAAATTATCTCCTACTTTGGTAGAGATGAAACATATATAAAATAGCATTTTAAGAAGATATATCAAATAAATGACCGCGAGACCTTTACAAACACAATATGTATAACATATAGAGAGCATAAGTGTAGTACTTCGATAATTTAGCAGGTGCCTGTAGATCTTTATAAGCCCTTTCTGCCGAGAGCACTGAACAAATAATTTGGATGCAACATTTTCTACCGGCGCTACATTCAATCCTGAGATTGACTTCAGCAATTCACATGTACTGGAACCTGAAACCTGCATTCGATAATTGAGAATCTGTTAGAAAAAGTTTTATTCTCGGCACTTTTTGTCCGGTTTCACTAAAGATACTCATAAAAACGATACCTCGACTATGGTGGGGATAGAATCCATCTTTGGAATTGGTTGAAGGGCTAATACAGAAAGAAATGCATCTGTGTCAACTTCATACCTAATATATGTAAGGATATGGTATTATAAACTTCATTAAAGTGAAATTCAGCATGCAACAGAAGTCAAATTATGCAGAAACTTGTGCTACTAAAACAACTCAAACTATCGGTGTGAGAACTATGATGCCAGTAATTGGCCTACATTCAACAAATAGAGAAGTCAAAGAAAAAAAACTCTCCAACCATCATGACAAATGGTTAGCAGTTAAGTATTTTCGCGAGAGAACTTGAATCTAAACATGCATTTCACTACTTGTGCTCTTACCGATCCCCTTTTGTTGGCAGTATGATTATTGCACGTGCCTTATTCGCAGCTGCTCTCTCAAATGATTTTGTTAAACTGAGGCTACAACTGTAAGTCCAGAAATTTCAAATAAGCATGAAAGAAAGTAAGTTCAAACTTCAAATGTATCAGTAAAATACAAACATTAGCCATGCATGCAGAAAGATGTATGATTAAATAGGCAAAGGACTATCCATTTTATCTCTTTTTAATGCATATTTCTACAAAATTAAGCAAACCTTCATTTGTATTTTTCTTGTTGAATTTGATCACATTACACATTCTATCTTTTATTCTCTAAATAGAACCTTCTCCAAAATAACCAAAGGAAAGCAAGTAATTAATGCAAAATATGTTCCCATGATTAAAAGAAGGAAATTACCAAGCAATGATACCTCTTGGTAAGCACATCGATGTGATTTAAATCTTTTGCGATATTTTCAGCTATCCGATCCATCTGTTTTCTTGGAAGATCGGACATAAGAAGAATTCTCTGCTTCCTGCATAGAAATGAAAAAACATATTACAAAAGCCATCAAGCAGAGCGGAAGAAAAGGGAAATAGGCAACTACCTTGTCTGAACCATTTACCTAGCTGTAGCTGTGCCTAAGCGGACGGCGTATTCATGATACTTATTTAGCTGCTTTAATATGAATGGTAGATGACTATTCATCCCACAAATAATGATATGATCAGTCTCTAGAACTTGTATTTGTGCCCCCTCCCTGAGTTTTTGCATATTATTCTGATTGGAAGACTTATAATTAGCAACATGCATTAAGAAACATTACTTGATGAATGCTTACGGCTTCGGATCTTACCCTAAATTGTTCAGTCATTGTACTTAGCAGGCGAGAGTAAAACAATATACCCCATATTGCAAGAAGAAATCCAATGATACGCTCAATGCGTGTTGATTGCTGAAGACCAACAAAATGCATGCTATTTAGTCAACATAAAATGCTTACAAACAAAATTTAGAATAAGATTAATGTACCCTTAAATGAGTAGATGAAGAACAAAGACAAGCCCATGCTTCCCAGAAGCAATCTTCCAGAGATTGTTTACTACCCCTGGGTAATTGAATATTAACCAGATCAGTAAACACATATAAGCAAATAAAAAATGATATATTCTCCTAACTGGTGTGCCTAAAAATTCTCCTGATTCAAAATATCAATCACATATATTCAGTCGTCCTTTGATGCCGTGTAAATTACAACTCAATCGATGTGAGTGAAATATTGAATTAGGAGAATCAGTAAGTAAATTATTAGGAGACTACATCAAGACTCGCCTAGAGAGTGGATAATTCCATTTCGAAAGTGCATTTGATTACCGGAACTTGAAAAAAAGGAGACCACCAATGACAACAAATGAGAAGCATGCTACAAGGAGCACCACAAAGAACCTGAAAGAGCAAACTGATTCATTCAGATAACAAGGAGCTTAAATTTCGCATAGCAGGAAAGATTTTGGAAAATAAACAAGATCCATTGATTTAAATCATTGCATAAACACAACCAAGTTAGACACTTTTTACTGGAAGTATTCAGATAAATTTTCTGTTACCCTTCTTGGCCTCTAACAAGTGACCTTCCTGGTTGCAAATAATTACCATTTGTTTAGATAACCAAAATACTAAAGGTGCATGGTGTTGCCATTCAGCAATAAGATTATGCATATAGCAAATTTTTGCCTTGTAGCCATGAATTGTCAAGAAATTCATGCTATATTGATAGAATCATCTGGTAGCAATATAAATAACAGGAAAACTATTGAGGAAAGCTTAAAATCTATCTTAATAAATAGTATATAAAAAGGTTCTTGGCCCAAATGAAGGGGATTAAAGCATTGACTTACGTGGCAACATTTCTCTCAAGTTGGATGTTAAATAAGTACAACAGCCGTGCTAAGCTCCATCGAAGATCTTCAAAAGAAGGCAAGGACACATCTAATTTAAGAGGCTTAGGTTTATTCAAGGGATTAGAAATACATGCAAGAGGCAACCTTGTTGCACTAAGAGTCCGAAGCACATCTGGAAGTAATGCTCGGACAACTTTTATTATCGGATTAAAACTTTCCTTATGCATCAATCTCAACAAGAAGTATAGCGACATAGACCTTATCATGTCTTTATGCTGTGGACCCTGCAGCTAAAAACAATGTCTTGAAAGATTTAGTGAAAAGATCCTTAACAACTCAAAATCCTGTTAATATACTCATAGACAGCAGGTTTCAGCATAAAACAACCATGTTCTTTAAAGAAAAAGAATCTCAACAGAACAAGTTCCCAAGGGACCACATATTAACACAAATATGTATTTCTTACCTGAGAACTAGTATTATTTTTCTCTGTTGAAATGCACTGAGTGGCCAAATTTTCTAGCACATTTTTGGAAGTGGTAGAATTTGACATAACTTCTGACCTGTGAGAATCAGTCTCCCATCTCCCTAAACAGATTTCATCAATTCGACTTTTAGTATTAGGAATGAACAATCCAACAAAATGTTGGACCACAGGACAATGAAAGAATATATACAATACAAACATCATAATTAATCAGGAAGACCAATAAATTATCAAACCATATGCAATGACATTTTCACAGATATGTTGTGGGGCGCTGATAAGAAACATGTAAATAAAAAAATAAGCATAGAATTCTAACTCAGAATCCCAGGGAATTTGATGGCTTACTGGCCTTGCTCCCAAGTCTTATGCTTCCTCATAAATAAGTGTACTCTTATTTTTCTATCACTCAAGACACTAAATCATGGTTCCCCCCACGCCCAACAAACTCCTCTTTTTTTTTTTATAAAATGCAGGAACTCAGTAACTGACAAGTTTAAGATGTTATAAGCTCAAACAAAACAAATATTATCAGCTCTCTTGATAATGACTGAACAGAGGAAAAAATCTCTTGATAATGACTTAACAGAGAAAAATTATTGTTGTTTTCTCTTGACTCAAGAAACTCACCTTCACGTTGTACTATACGAGTATGTGCATTCAATACTGAAGATTCGATGCATCTGAGGTGCCAGGGCAAAAACCACCTGCAAAGGCATTGCCAGAAATTAAATAGAGAATTTTCCAAATAAGGTACTAACTTAAAATCCAGTGTACTGAAGTGTTATTAGTAAAACTTGAATGCAAATCCATTCGGTCCAACATTAAAAGTATTAATTATTATAAGCAGCATGAATTGCTATGTAACTGAACCATTTCCATGGAATTCTCTTCATGAGCTTGTGTTATCATCTTCAACAAACATCAACTCCCCCGTCAACAGGAACCGAAATTCAACCCAAGAGGTTGATCTCATGGCTAAAATAATTTGTACTTAATTTTTTAACCACTCATTTTTTTTAACCTTGAGTTAGCAGCAAGCGGAGTTAATTCCCATAAGATAAAAAAAATGCCTTAAAGTCAAGTCAATGCCAATACAAGATTCAGGACATTATTACCATACAAAACTAATGATTAAAGATAGAAAGTTTAAAATTTATACACCAAAACTAACTGTTTTACACTTTAGATTACCATTCAAATGATGAGTATAAAAGGTGATTAATTTTGTTTACATGAGAATACAAGATATGATAATTGTGTATAGATTTTAACTCCGGATAGATATAAAACTATTCAAAGTTGAGTGAATAGCCCCAAAATAAAAAAGAAAGTTTAGCTACACATCTGAGGTAGTAAGGTAAGTGAATAAGGTAATTCCGAATCTCAATGCAAACAAAATGTCCATTGTTTATGATCATTGGCTATACAAATTGAGAAGCATAGAAGTCAACGGAGTAATCCAGAATCTCTAACACTAAGACAGAAGGTAGTAAAACCAGAAATCTAATACGAATTTTGAAAGAAACAACAACATAAAGAACATGAACATGAATAGCAATAGTATACCTCGTACCCTTGACGGTTGATGAGAAGTGGTGGGAATGGGTTGGAAAGCGGGAAGAAGAGAGAATCCATGGCTGAGAGGTATGGCTATGCAAGTGAGGGAGAATCATAGCTCCTTCTCTCTACGCTGATCTGAGAATGGTGATTATTCTCGTACAGCATTTAATGTTGTAGATGTTGGAAGAGAGAAGCATGATGAGTGAAGAAGCAGACGTACAAGGAAATGACGTGGCAATTATCGACTAAATAAATAAATAAATGGCAAAAATTTGGAAGCATGGACAATCGCTTTCTAGATTTGTAACATCTTTACATTGACATAAAGCCATAAAGGTTAAAGGTGTTTGTTTGATGGTGGACCTATTGATTTGGTACCATCACACTTGCTTCTAAAATGTTTTTGGGATTGGAGTAGATTGGATCAGAAATCGAAATAGAATATATTTACATCTACTCTCTCTCGAATCATCCATGATCCACTTGCATGTTTACGGTTGCGAGAGTTACCTAAAACGTTGATTTGAGTCTGAACGTGAAGTCCAGGTTCTTTATGATGCAGTGTCCAACTTGTTTTTGTGCCAAGATGCCGCCGAACGAGTTCTTCGTGAGAATGTGAGAGTGGTATCTACAAGAGACTTCGAGATTTAAGTTAACAAAAGTTTTAAGTAGGGTTTTAGTAGAATAAAACATAAATATATCTGATGGATATTAGTGTATTTATAGTAAAGTTTGATGACTACTTTTTTTGGAATAGTTCCACCTTTAGTTGATGGATAACTGTTCTCTTTATCTTTAAGAGTTTGTTAGGATCTATCCTTTAGGAGAGATAAAGATAGCAGGAGAGATTCAGGGAGGCAGTTACTTATTAGGATAAGTAACACCTGGTCCTTGTCGTCGTGCCCGATCTCTTTAAAAAGGTCGGGTAAATGGTAGAGGCCACTCTTTTTGGGTGGGCCTTTTCGTCCTTGTTGGACCTGACTCTATGCTTTGGGTCAGGGTATGAATATTGCCCCTGTTAGAGTTCGAGCTTTCATGAGGTCGGGTTCAGACATTTCGTGACTCCAATTTTTGTTGTCGGGTACACCACCTTCAAGAGGTCGGCTACTCGGCGTGTTTTGAAATTTTGAACGTTACCACTTTAAATGAAGGGTGAATGTTATGTGGTAGTTCCGTTGAAATTCGCGCATGGCTTTAAAGAGTGGTGTGAAATGGCTGCTTTGCCCCTTCTCTCTTATAGAATGCTTCGCGTTCTCCCTTTTCTCCCTTTTCCGTTTCTGAAAAGCTCTATTTGCTTCCTTCATCACAAAATCTTCTTCAATTTCTTTCTTTGTTTCTTATTTCGTAACCGTTTTTTAGTTTCAAGATTTTGTTTATCTTAATTCGTTTGAAGAGTTCTTGGTGCTTCGAAGAGGATTGCTCGTAATTTTGCTACTTGACGTGCCCCTCCATTTTTCGAATTTCATTAAGATTGGTGTTTTGATCCATTTTTATTTTTTGTCTCGATTGTCCTGTATTCATGAAACTGTTCTGAATGGTCCCCTAAATAGTAGTGTTGGTGATAAATTTTGTTTTTTATGTTGTCGATACTTGTGCCTTTGAGATTTTGATAGCTTGTTTAACTGTTGCTGTTTTGTTTATTGGTAAAAAACCCTTTTTGAAATTGTTTTTGCTGTCTGGGATCACTATTATGAACTATGGTGGTGTCTTTGAAATTTTTGAGAAATTGTTGCCTTTTGTAGAATGCCATCGTGTTGTCCCCTAATGGCGTTGCTGGTGCTACTGTAGGAGTGACGCCATTTCTAAAAAGATATTTTGAAATCGTATATTTTTTTTATTGCGCTTACCCGACTTCTTTTGATTAGTGTCCAAGCTCTTTAGTGACGACTTCTTTTTGTTGTATTTGTAGGTGTAGCTATATATCTTGATCTGTTATTCACGACATGTCAACAAAAGTCTCTTCATCCCTTTTAGCTTAGGTAGATACTTCTGTCCTTACCGTTGTTCCTGTAGTCGAAAGAGAATATGCCGAGACCTTCCGTAGACATCATAGGCTCTGTGAGAATTGTGAGGATGAGCGAAACTATAAAATAGTAGTGGCCGATCTAGAGGAGAGGGTATGCTTCCCCCTTTAGATAAGTCGGAGCGTCCATTTTTCTATGCTTATGATTGTGTTTTCTCGAAACTAGATGTTAGCCTTCCTTTCTCTGATTTTGATAGTAATGTTCTTTGGACTTGCAATGTTGCTCCTTCCCAACTTCATCCTAATTCTTGGGCCTTTCTCAAAATATACAACTCCTATGTCGAGAACTTGATGTCCAACCTTCCCTCAAGATTTTCTTTTATCTTTTTCTTCTGACCAAGCCTTTTATCTCAAAAAGCTAACTTGGCTTTTCTTCCACACCGTTCAGGGTAGGAAGGTTTTCTCTATTCTTGATGAGTCTTTTCACAACTTCAAAAATTATTTTTTCAAGATCCGAGTTGTAGAGAGTACTCGACCTTTCTTTTTGGATCAGAATGATGAACCCTGTTTCTCGTTATACTGGGAAGAAAAACCTATGATAGCCAAGTATAATGTAGATGCCTTATATGATCTTGAGAAGGCTGTAGTTGACTTGTTTCAAGAGTGTTGGGCCCGAACTCCTCACTTGGACACTAAAAAATTCTTAGGGGACCTTGGTCAGCTTCGGTCCGAGCTAGGTAGTTTTTTTACCTTTACCTTTTTTATTTTTGGTTGTGATTTGTGTTGGCAATTAATGTACTTTTACTTTTGTTTTTGCATAGAAAATGGCTCCAAAATCTGTTGCTATGAAGACAATACGGGCCACCAGGAAGAATGTTGTGGCTCGTAATATTCAGCAAAACAAAGCCGGGGGCACGTCTGTCCGATTTACTCCCGAGAAGTCTGACTCGGGTTATTTAGTTCCAAAGGAAGTTATTCACGTTCTAGCTTTAGTTAATTACTCCTGATTCTCCATTAGAGAGTGCTAGAACGTACTCCTAAAAGGCAAAAGACTGTTGAGGGAGGAAGTATTTACGATAAGGAATTTAACGGGCTTGCTTGGAGTGAGAGAAATAGAATTTGGACGGTGGGTGTGTGCTGCCCTGGTCAGGGAGTTATAGAAGACTTCTATCAACGCCATGCATAGCTCTCTGGTGGCTGCTCAAGTTGAAGTAGAGAGGCTAAAGGAGATCAAGAAGGAATTGGAACAGGAGAGGGATGGGCTGAAGAGAATATGCCGAGACCTTCCGTAGACATCATAGGTTTTGTGAGAATTTTGAGGATGAGCAAAACTATGAAATAGTAGTGGCCGATCTAGAGGAGAGGGTATGCTTCCCCCCTTAGATAAGTTGGAGCGTCCATTTTTCTATGCTTATGATTGTTTTTTCTCGAAACTAGATGTTAGGCTTCCTTTCTCTGATTTTGATAGTAATGTTCTTTGGACTTGCAATGTTGCTTCTTCCCAACGTCATCCTAATTCTTGTGCCTTTCTCAAAATATACCAACTTCTATATCGAGAGCTTGATGTCTGACCTTCTGGTGCACGAAATTACAATCACACTTTTGCAACTCCGCACAACTAACCATCAAGTGCACTGGGTCGTCCAAGTAATACCTTACGTGAGTAAGGGTCGATCCCACGGAGATTGTCGGCTTGAAGCAAGCTATGGTTATCTTGTAACTCTTAGTCAGGATATCAATAATTCTCATATTTAATTGTAAAAAGTAAAAGAACATGAAATAAATACTTGTTATGCAGTAATGAAGAATAGGTTGAGGCTTTGGAGATGCTTTGTCTTCTGAATCTCTGCTTTCCTACTATCTTCTTCTTCATGCACGCAAGGCTCCTTCCATGACAAGCTTTATGTTGGGCATCACCGTTGTCAATGGCTACTTCCCGTCCTCTCAGTGAAAATGTTCCAAATGCGCTATCACTGCACGGCTAATCATCTGTCGGTTCTCGATCATGTCGGAATAGGATCCATTGATCCTTTTGCATCTGTCACACGCCCCACAATCGCGAGTTTGAAGCTCGTCACAGTCATCCCTTCCCAGATCCTACTCAGAATACCACAGACAAAGTTTAGACGTTTCGGATCTCAGGAATGGCCGCCAATAATTCTAGCCTATACCACGAAGGTTCCAACCTTAGATTAGAAACCCAAGAGATACACATTCAAGCTTGATTGCATGTAGAACGGATGTGGTTATCAGGCACGCGTTCATAGGTGAGAATGATGATGATTGTCACGGATCATCACATTCATCAGGTTGAAGTACGAATAAATATCTTAGAATAGAAGCAAGCGTGATAGAATGGAAAATAGTAGTAATTGCATTAATTCATGAAGAACAGCAGAGCTCCTCACCCCCAACAATGGGGTTTAGAGACTCATGCCGTAGAGGATACAATATGAAACGTATAGAATGTCATGAGGTACAATATGAATCACTGAAAGTAGTATTTATAGTAAACTAGTGACCTAGGGTTACAGAAAATGAGTAAGCTAGGGTGTTTATTGTAAAATTCCACTTCCGGGGCCCACTTGGTGTGTGCTTGAGCTAAGCATTGAAGCTTTCATGTGTAGAGACATTTCTTGGAGTTAAACGCCAGCTTTTATGCCAGTTTGGGCATTTAACTCCAGCTTTTGTGCCAGTTCTGGAGTTAAACGCCAGAATTCTTGAGCTGACTTGAAACGCCTGTTTGGGCCATCAAATCTCGGACAAAGTATAGACTATTATATATTGCTGAAAAGTCCAGGATGTCTACTTTCCAACGCAATTGAGAGCGTGCCAATTAGGCTTTTGTAGCTCCAGAAAATCCACTTCGAGTGCAGGGAGGTCAGAATCCAACAGCATATGCAGTCCTTTTTCAGCCTTTGAATCAGATTTTTGCTTAGGTCCCTCAATTTCAGCCAGAAAATACCTGAAATCATAGAAAAACACACAAACTCATAGTAAAGCCTAGAAAAGTGATTTTTATTTAAAAACTAATAAAAACATAATAAAAACTAACTAAAATGTACTAAAAACATACTAAAAACAATGCCAAAAAGCGTATAAATTATCCGCTCATCACAACACCAAACTTAAATTGTTGCTTGTCCCCAAGCAACTAAAAATCAAATAGGATAAAAAGAAGAGAATATACAATGAATTCCAAAAACATCTATGAAGATCAGTATTAATTAGATGAGCGGGGATTTTAGCTTTTTGCCTCTAAACAGTTTTGGCATCTCACTTTATCCTTTGAAGTTCAGAATGATTGGCTTCTATAGGAACTCAGAATCCAGATAGTGTTATTGATTCTCCTAGTTAAGTATGTTGATTCTTGAACACAGCTACTTTATGAGTCTTGGCCGTGACCCTAAGCACTTTGTTTTCCAGTATTACCACCGGATACATAAATGCCACAGACACATAACTGGGTGAACCTTTTCAGATTGTGACTCAGCTTTGCTAAAGTCCCCAATTAGAGGTGTCCAGAGCTCTTAAGCACACTCTTTTTGCTTTGGACCACGACTTTAACCGCTCAGTCTCAAGTTTTCACTTGACACCTTCACGCCACAAGCACATGGTTAGGGACAGCTTGGTTTAGCCGTTTATGCCAGGATTTTATTCCTGTGGGCCCTCATATCCACTGATGCTCAAAGCCTTGGATCCTTTTTTATCACCCTTGCCTTTTGGTTTAAAGGGGTATTGGCTTTTTCTGCTTGCTTTTTTCTCTTTTTTTTTTCTGCAAGCTTTCTATTCACTGCTTTTTCTTGCTTCAAGAATCAATTTTATGATTTTTCAGATTATTAAATAAGATTTCTCATTTTCCCTCATTCTTTCAAGAGCCAACAATTTTAACATTCATAAACAACAATTTCAAAAATATGCACTGTTCATGCATTCATTCAGAAAAACATAAAGTATTGCCACCACATCAAAATAATTAAACTGTTTTAAAATTCAAAATTCATGTACTTCTTTTTCTTTTTCAATTAAAAATATTTTTCATTTAAGAAAGGTGATGGATTCATTCTCATAGCTTTAAGGCATACACACTTAGACACTAATAATCATGTAATAAGACACAAACATAAATAAACATAAAGTATAAAAATTCGAAAAACAAAAAATAAAGAACAAGGAAATTAAAGAACGGGTCCACCTTAGTGATGGCGGCTAGTTCTTCCTTTTGAAGATCTTATGGAGTGCTTGAGCTCCTCAATGTCTCTTCCTTGCCTTTGTTGCTCCTCTCTCATAACTCTTTGGTCTTCTCTAATTTCATGGAGGAGGATGGAATGCTCTTGGTGCTCCACCCTTAGTTGTCCCATATTGGAACTTAATTCTCCGGCCTTAGGTGTCATAAATGGTTATGGAAATACAAAAAGCTGAGCTTTTCCACACCAAACTTAAAAGGATTGCTCGTCCTCGAGCAAAAGAATAAAGAAAGGAGGAAAAGAAGAAGAGATGGGGGAGATGGAGGTGTGTGAATTGTTCGGCCAAGGGGGGTTTTAGGTGGTTATGATGTGGAAAAGGAAGGAGTGATGGTTTGAATTTGAGTGGGTGGGTGTAGGTGGTTTGTATTATGGTTTTGGAGGAGTAATGGAGGTGATTGGTAGAGGTTATTTTGGAAAGAGTATTATGAAAAGGTGTGAAAAAGTGAGAGAGAGTGAGTTGAGGTTGGTGGGGATCCTGTGGGGTCCACAGATCCTGAGGTGTCAAGGATTTCTCATCCCTGCACCAATTAGGCGTGCAAAACGCCCTCTGCTGCCAATCCTGGCGTTAAACGCCAGGTTGCTGCCCATTTCTGGCATTTAACGCCAGCTTCTTGCCCTTTTCTGGCGTTAAACGCCAGTCTGGCACCCATTTCTGGCGTTAAACGCCCAGAATGGTGCCAGACTAGGCGTTTAACGTCCATTCTGCTGCCCTTACTGTCGTTTAAACGCCAGTAAGCTTCTCCTCCAGGGTGTGCTATTTTTAATACTATTTTTTATTCTATTTTTGTTCTTTCAGTTGTTTTTGTGACTTCACATGATCATCAAACTATAGAAAACATAAAATAACAATGGAAAATAGAAATTTAACATAGATAAGTAAAATTGGGTTGCCTCCCAACAAGCGCTTCTTTAATGTCAGTAGCTTGACAGTGGGCTCTCATGGAGCCTCACAGATACTCAGAGCATGATGATGGCCTCTTAACACCAAACTTAGAGTTTGGTTGTGGCCTCCCAACACCATACTTAGAGTTTGAATGTGGGGGTTTTATTTGACTCTGTATTGAGAGAAACCTTTCATGCTTTTTCCCTTTCCTGTCTGCAAACCATGGTGCTTCCTGAATGGCGAAGAGTTGCTCATCTGGAAAGGTTTCAGTGATCTCAGTAGGAGGGTGGGATGCCCCTACTACTGGTTCTATCCGGGACAGGTGATTAGCTACCTGGTTCTCTGTCCCTTTTCTGTCTCTTATTTCTATATCAAACTCTTGCAGAAGCAACACCCATCTTATGAGCCTGGGTTTTGAATCTTGCTTTGTGAGTAGGTATTTAAGAGCAGCATGGCCAGTATACACAATCACTTTTGAACCTACTAAATAGGATCTAAACTTGTCAATGGCATAAACCACTGCAAGTAACTCTTTTTCTGTGGTTGTGTAATTCTTCTGTGCATCATTTAAAACACGGATAGCATAGTAAATGACGTGCAGAAGCTTGTTATGCCTCTGTACCAACACTGCACCAATGGCATGGTCACTGGCATCACACATTAGTTTGAATGGTAATGTCCAGTCTGGTGCAGAGATAACTGGTGCTGTGACCAGCTTAGCTTTCAGGGTTTCAAACACTTGCAGACACTCTGTGTCAAATACAAATGGCGTGTCAGCAGCTAGCAGATTACTCAGAGGTTTTGCAATTTTTGAAAAATCCTTTATAAACCTCCTGTAGAATCCTGCATGTCCCAGAAAGCTTCTGATTGCCTTTACATTGGCAGGTGGTGGTAATTTTTCAATTACTTCCACTTTAGCTTGATCCACCTCTATTCCCTTATTTGAAATTTTATGCCCAAGAACAATTCCTTTAGTCACCATGAAGTGACATTTTTCCCAGTTGATGAGTGGATAATTTATACGCTTTTTGGCATTGTTTTTAGTATGTTTTTAGTAGAATCTAGTTACTTTTAGGGATGTTTTCATTAATTTTTATGTTAAATTCACATTTCTGGACTTTACTATGAGTTTGTGTGTTTTTCTGTGATTTCAGGTATTTTCTGGATGAAATTGAGGGACTTGAACAAAAATCAGATTCAGAGGTAGAAGAAGGACTACTGATGCTGTTGGATTCTGACCTCCCTGCACTCAAAGTGGATTTTCTGGAGCTATAGAACTCAAAATGGCGCTCTTCCAATTGCGTTAAAAAGTAGACATCCAGGGCTTTCCAGCAATGTATAATAGTCCATACTTTGAGCGAGTTTAGATGACGTAAAAGGGTGTTGAACGCCAGTTCTACGCTGCTGCCTGGAGTTAAACGCCAGAAACACGTCACAAACCAGAGTTGAACGCCAGAAATACGTTATAAACTGGCGTTCAACTCCAAGAATGACCTCTACATGTGTAACATTCAAGCTCAGCCCAAGCACACACCAAGTGGGCCCCGGAAGTGGATTTATGCATCAATTACTTACTTCTGTAAACCCTAGTAACTAGTTTAGTATAAATAGGACTTTTTACTATTATCTTTGAACATCTTTGATCAGTTGTATGCTATCTTAGACTTTCATAGGGGCTGGCCATTTGGCCATGCCTGGACCATTATCACTTATGTAATTTCATACGGTAGAGTTTCTGCACTCCATAGATTAAGGTGTGGAGCTCTGCTGTTCCTCAAAGATTAATGCAAAGTACTACTATTTTTCTATTCAATTCAACTTATTCCGCTTCTAAGATATTCATTCGCACTTCAACCGGAATGTGATGAACGTGACAATCATCATCATTCCCCCACGAACGCGTGCCTGACAACCACTTCCGTTCCACCTTAGATTGAATGAGTATCTCTTGGATCTCTTAATCAGAATCTTCGTGGTATAAGCTAGATTGATGGCGGCATTCATGAGAGTCCGGAAAGTCTAAACCTTGTCTGTGGTATTCCGAGTAGGACTCTGGGATTGAATGACTGTGACGAACTTCAAACTCGCGAGTGCTGGCATAGTGACAGACGCAAAAGGAGGGTGAATCCTATTCTAGTATGATCGAGAACCTCAGATGATTAGCCGTGCTGTGACAGAGCATTTGGACCATTTTCACAAGAGGATGGGATGCAGCCATTGACAAGGGTGATGCCTCCAGACGATTAGCCATGCAGTGACAGCGCATCGGACCATTTTCCAGAGAGGATAAAAAGTAGCCATTGACAACGGTGATGTCCTTACATAAAGCCAGCCATGGAAAGGAGTAGGATTGATTGGATGAAGACAGCAGGAAAGCAGAGGTTCAGAGGAACGAAAGCATCTCTATGCGCTTATCTGAAATTCTCACCAATGATTTACATAAGTATTTCTATCCTTATTTTATTATATATTTTCGAAAATTCCATAACTATTTTATATCCGCCTGACTGAGATCTACAAGGTGACCATAGCTTGCTTCATACCAACAATCTCCGTGGGATCGACCCTTACTCACGTAAGGTTTATTACTTGGACGACCCAGTGCACTTGCTGGTTAGTTGTATCGAAGTTGTGAATGAAAAACAATTTATTAAGACGTGCGTACAGAGTTTTTGGCGCCGTTTCCTGAGATCACAATTTCGTGCACCAAGTTTTTAGCGCCGTTGCCAGGGATTGTTCGAGTTTGGACAACTGACGGTTCATCTTGTTGCTCAGATTAGGTAATTTTCTTTTTGTTTTCTTTTCAAAAAATTTTCAAAAATCTTTCAAAAATTTCTCATCTGTTTTCGAAAAAAAAAATATAAATCTTTTCAAAAATATATTTTTCTTTAGAATTTTTAAGAATGAATTCTAGTGTTTCATGATGATTTGTTGAATCCTGGCTGGCTGTAAGCCATGTCTAATCTTTTGGACTGGGGTTTCAACTTATCATCACAAGAGCTTGTTGATTCTCACACACTTAGTTGCTCTATACATGAAAAGTATAAATATCTTCTAAAGCTTGGATGGCTATTAAGCCATGCCTAACCCTCAGATTGGAGCTTTAGAATAAGAATACAAGATTCCTGGAATTCATATTAAAAATTTTGGAATCCTTATTTTTCTTTTTCACACTAATTTTTGAAAAATATAAAATAAAAATACAAAAAAATTAGAAAATCATAAAAATCAAAAATATTTTGTGTTTCTTGTTTGAGTCTTGAGTCGATTTTAAGTTTGGTGTCAATTGCATGTTTTAAAGTTTGCATAAAATTTTTGAAAAATTCATGCATTCATAGTGTTCTTCATGATCTTCAAGTTGTTCTTGGTAAATCTTCTTGTTTGATCTTGATGTTTCCTTGTTTTGCATCTTTTCTTGTTTTACATGTGCATTTTTGCATCCATAGAGTCTAAACATGAAAGATTTCTAAGTTTGGTGTCTTGCATGTTTTCTTTGCATTAAAAATTTTTCAAAAATATGTTCTTGATGTTCATCATGATCTTCATAGTGTTCTTGGTGTTCATCTTGACATTCATAGCATTCTTGCATGCATTCATTGTTTTAATTCAAAATTTTCATGCATTGCATCATTTTCATGTTTTTCTCTCTCATCATTAAAAATTCAAAAAATCAAAAAAATATATTTCCCTTTTTCTTCTCATCAAATTCGAAAATTTGAATTGACTTTTTCAAAATTTTTAAAATCTAGTTGTTTCTTATGAGTCAAATCAAATTTTCAATTTGAAAATCTTATCTTTTTCAAAATCTTTTTCAAAATCAAATCTTTTTCATTTTTCTTATTTATTTTCGAAAATTATAAAAATACTTTTCAAAAATCTTTTTCTTAATTTTATCACATAATTTTCGAAAATAATATCATCAATTAATGTTTTGATTCAAAAATTTCAAGTTTGTTACTTACTTGTTAAGAAAGATTCAAACTTTAAGTTCTAGAATCATATCTTGTGATTTCTTGTGAATCAAGTCATTAATTGTGATTTTAAAAAAAAATCAAATCTTTTTCAAAATTAATTTCAATCATATCTTTTTAAAAATATCTCTTTATCTTATCTTTTTCAAAATTTGATTTTAAAATATCCTTTCTAACTTCTTATCTTCTTATCTTTTCAAAATTGATTTTCAAATTTGTTTCAACTAACTAACTAACTTTTTGTTTGTTTCTTATCTTTTTCAAAACTACCTAACTAACTCTCTCTCTCTCTCTAATTTTCGAAAATATCTTCCCTCTTTTTCAAAATTCCTTTTTAATTGACTAATTATTTTCATTTTTGATTTTAATTTTCGAAAATTACTAACCTTTTTCAAAAACTATTTTCGAAAATCACTAACTCTTTTTCAAAAATTATTTTCGAAAATTCTCTCTCTCTCTCATCTCCTTCTATTTATTTATTCATCTACTAATACTTCATCTCACCCAAATTCGAACCCCCTCTTCCATCTGTGTTCGAATTTTCTCTTCTTCCCTTCTTTACATTACATTCTTTTCTTCTTCTACTCACACAGGGGAACCTCTATACTTGGGCAAAAAGGATCCCTATTATTATTATTTTTCTGTTCCCTCTTTTTCATATGAGCAGGAGCAAGGACAAGAATATTCTTGTTGAAGCAGATCCAGAACCTGAAAGGACTCTGAAGAGGAAACTAAAAGAAGCTAAATTACAACAAGCCAGCAAGCACCTTTCAGAAATTTTCGAACAAGAAGAGGACATGGCAGCCGAAAATAATAATAATGCAAGGAGGATGCTGGGTGACTTTACTGCACCTAATTCCAATTTACATGGAAGAAGCATCTCCATCCCTACCATTGGAGCAAACAATTTTGAGCTGAAACCTCAATTAGTTTCTCTGATGCAGCAGAACTGCAAGTTTCATGGACTTTCATCTGAAGATCCTTTTCAGTTCTTAACTGAATTCTTGCAGATCTGTGATATTGTTAAGACTAATGGAGTAGATCCTGAAGTCTACAGGCTCATGCTTTTCCCTTTTGCTGTAAGAGACAGAGCTAGAATATGGTTGGACTCTCAACCTAAAGATAGCCTGAACTCTTGGGATAAGCTGGTCAAGGCTTTCTTAGCCAAGTTCTTTCCTCCTCAAAAGCTTAGTAAGCTTAGAGTGGATGTTCAAACCTTCAGACAGAAAGAAGGTGAATCCCTCTATGAAGCTTGGGAGAGATACAAAGGACTGACCAAAAAGTGTCCTTCTGACATGCTTTCAGAATGGACCATCCTGGATATATTCTATGATGGTCTGTCTGAATTAGCTAAGATGTCATTGGATACTTCTGCAGGTGGATCCATTCACCTAAAGAAAATGCCTGCAGAAGCTCAAGAACTCATTGACATGGTTGCTAATAACCAGTTCATGTACACTTCTGAGAGGAATCCTGTGAGTAATGGGACGCCTATGAAGAAGGAAGTTCTTGAAATTGATACTCTGAATGCCATATTGGCTCAGAATAAAATATTGACTCAGCAAGTCAATATGATTTCTCAGAGTCTGAATGGAATGCAAGCTACATCCAACAGTACTCAAGAGGCATCTTCTGAAGAAGAAGCTTATGATCCTGAAAACCCTGCAATAGCAGAGGTGAATTACATGGGTGAATCTTATGGAAACACCTATAACCCCTCATGGAGAAATCACCCAAATCTCTCATAGAAGGATCAACAAAGGCCTCAACAAGGCTTTAATAATAGTGGAAGAAATAGGTTTAACAATAGTAAATCTTTTCTATCATCCACTCAGCAACAGACAGAGAACTCTGAACAAAATACCTCTAATTTAGCAAACTTAGTCTCTGATCTATCTAAGGCCACTGTAAGTTTCATGAATAAAACAAGGTCCTCCATTAGAAAGTTGGAGGCACAAGTGGGCCAGCTGAGTAAAAGGATCACTGAAATCCCTCCTAGTACTCTCCCAAGCAATACAGAAGAAAATCCAAAAAGAGAGTGCAAGGCCATTGATATAACCATCATGGCCGAATCCAAGGAAGAAGGGGAGAACGTGAATCCCAAGGAGGAAGACCTCCTGGGACGTCCAGTGATCAATAAGGAGTTTCCCTTTGAGGAACCAAAGGAATCTGAGACTCAACTAGAGACCATAGAGATTCCATTAAACCTCCTTATGCCATTCATGAGCTCTGATGAGTATTCCTCTTCTGAAGAGAATGAGGATGTTACTGAAGAGCAAGTTACCAAGTACCTTGGTGCAATCATGAAGCTGAATGCCAAATTATTTGGTATTGAGACTTGGGAAGATGAACCTCCCTTGTTCACCAATGAACTGAGTGATCTGGATCAACTGACATTGCCTCAGAAGAAACAGGATCCTGGAAAGTTCTTAATACCTTGTACCATAGGCACCATGATCTTTGAAAAGGCTCTGTGTGACCTTGGCTCAGGGATAAACCTCATGCCCCTCTCTGTAATAGAGAAACTGGGAATCTTTGGGGTGCAAGCTGCTAAAATCTCATTAGAGATGGCAGACAATTCAAGAAAACAGGCTTATGGACAAGTAGAGGACGTGTTAGTAAAGGTTGAAGGCCTTTACATCCCTGCTGATTTCATAGTCCTAGATACTAGGAGGGATGAGGATGAATCCATCATCCTTGAAAGACCCTTCCTAGCCACAGCAAGAGCTGTGATTGATGTTGACAGAGGTGAACTAGTCCTTCAATTGAATGAGGACTCCCTTGTGTTTAAAACTCGAGGTCATCCTTCTGTAAACATGGAGAGGAAGCATAAAAAGCTTCTCTCAAAACAGAGTCAACCAGAGCCCCCACAGTCAAACTCTAAGTTTGGTGTTGGGAGGCCACAACCAAACTCTAAGTTTGGTGTTGGGAAGTCTCAACAATGCTCTGAACATCTGTGAGGCTCCATGAGAGCCCACTGTAAAGCTATTGACATTAAAGAAGCGCTTGTTGGGAGGCAACCCAATTTTTATTTATCTAATTTTATTTTTCTTGTTCTTTCATGTTTTATCAGGTTCATGATCATGTGGAGTCACAAAATAAATATAAAAATTGAAAACGGAATCAAAAACAACAGAAGAAAAATCACACCCTGGAGGAGGATCTCACTGGCGTTTAAACGCCAGTAAGAAGCATCTGGCTGGCGTTCAACGCCAGAACAGAGCATGGTTCTGGCGCTGAACGCCCAAAATGGGCAGCATCTGGGCGTTTGAATGCCAGAATTGCACCCTGGAGAAGAGCTGGCGCTGAACGCCCAGAACAAGCATGGTTCTGGCGTTCAACGCCAGAAATGGGCAACAAATGGGCGTTCAATGCCCAGAACAAGCACCAATCTGGCGCTGAACGCCCAGAGTTGTGTGCAAAGGCATTTTGCATGCCTAATTTGGTGTAAGGTTGTAAATCCTTGAACACCTCAGGATCTGTGGACCCCACAGGATCACCTCAGGATCTGTGGACCCCACAGGATCCCCACCTACCTCCACTCACTTCTTCTCACCCCTCTTTCACACAATCCCATAAACACTCTTCCCCAAAACTCTTCACCAATCACCTCAATCTCTCTTCCCTATCACCACTTCACCACTCACATCCATCCACTCTTCCCCATAAACCTACTTCATAAACCCCACCTACCTTCAAAATTCAAAATCAATTTCCCACCCAAAACCCACCCTTATGGCCGAACCTTACCCCCCTCCCTTCCCTATATATAGCCCTCCATTCTTCCTCATTTTCACACAACACAACCCTCTATTCCCCTTCTTGGCCGAAACACATCCCTCCTCTCCTCCATATTTTCTTCTTCTTCTTCATCTATTCTTTCTTCTCTTGCTCGAGGGCGAGCAAAATTCTAAGTTTGGTGTGGTAAACGCATAAGCTTTTTGTTTTTCCATTACCATTGATGGCACCTAAGACCAGAGAATCCTCTAGAAAAGGAAAAGGGAAGACAGAAGCTTCCACCTCTAAGTCATGGGAGATGGAAAGATTCATCTCCAAAGCTCATCAAGACCACTTCTATGATGTTGTAGCCAAGAAGAAGGTGATCCCCGAGGTCCCTTTCAAGCTCAAGAGAAATGAGTATCCGGAGATCCGACATGAAATCCATAGAAGAGGTTGGGAAGTTCTAACAAACCCCATCCAACAAGTCGGCATTCTAATGGTTCAAGAGTTCTATGCCAATGCATGGATCACTAGGAACCATGATCAAAGTAAGAACCCGAACCCAAGGAATTATATTACAATGGTTCGGGGGAAATACTTAGATTTTAGTCCGGAAAATGTGAGGTTGGCGTTCAACTTGCCTATGATGCAAGGAGATGCACGCCCCTACAATAGAAGGGTCAACTTTAATCAAAGGTTGGACCAAGTCCTCATGGACATATGTGTGGAAGGAGCTCAATGGAAGATTGACTCCAAAGGCAAGCCGGTTCAATTAAGAAGACTGGACCTCAAGCCTGTGGCTAGAGGATGGTTAGAGTTCATACAATGCTCCATCATCCCCACTAGCAACCGATCCGAAGTTACTGTGGATCGGGCCATCATGATTCATAGCATCATGACTGGTGAGGAAGTAGAAGTTCATGAGGTCATCTCCCTTGAACTCTACAAAATAGCCGAAAAGTCCTCCCCCATGGCAAGGCTAGCTTTTCCTCATCTTATTTGCCATCTATGTTACTCAGCTGGAGCTTTCATAGAAGGAGACATTCCCATTGAGGAAGAGAAGTCCATCACTAAGAAAAGGATGGAGCAAGCAAGAGAGCCCATTTATGGATCTCAAGAGACGCATGAAGCTCATCACCATGAGATCCCGGAGATGCCTCAAATGCATTTTCCTCCACAAGACTATTGGGAGCAAATCAACACCTCCCTAGGAGAATTAAGTTCCAACGTGGGACAATTAAGGGTGGAACATCAAGAGCACTCCATCATCCTTCATGAAATTAGAGAAGATCAAAAAGCAATGAGGGAGGAGCAACAAAGAAAAGGAAGAGACATAGAAGAACTCAAGGACATCATTGGTTCCTCAAGAAGGAAACGCCACCATCACTAAGGTGGACTCATTCCTTGTTCTTACATTCTCTGTTTTTTGTTTTCTCTATGATAAGTGCTTATCTATGTTTGTGTCTTATTACATGATCATTAGTAGTTAGTAACTTTGTCTTAAAGTTATGAATGTCCTATGAATCCATCACCTCTCTTAAATGAAAAAATGTTTTAATTCAAGAGAACAAGAAGTACACGAGTTTCGAATTTATCCTTGAACTTAGTTTAATTAGATTGATGTGGTGACAATACTTTTTGTTTTCTGAATGAATGCTTGAACAGTGCATATATATTTTGAAGTTGTTGTTTAAGAATGTTAAATATGTTGGCTCTTGAAAGAATGATGACAAGGAGACATGTTATTTGATAATCTGAAAAATCATAAAAATGATTCTTGAAGCAAGAAAAAGCAGCAAAGAACAAAGCTTGCAGAAAAAAATGTGGCGAAAAAAAAATAGAAAGAAAAAGAAAAAGCAAACAGAAAAAGCCAAAGCTCTTAAAACCAAGAGGCAAGAGCAAAAAGCCAATAACCCTTAAAACCAAAAGGCAAGGGTAAATAAAAAGGATCCCAAGGCTTTGAGCATCAGTGGATAGGAGGGCCTAAAGGAATAAAATCCTGGCCTAAGCGGCTAAACCAAGCTGTCCCTAACCATGTGCTTGTGGCGTGAAGGTGTCAAGTGAAAACTTGAGACTGAGCGGTTAAAGTCAAGGTCCAAAGCAAAAGAAGAGTGTGCTTAAGAACCCTGGACACCTCTAATTGGGGACTTTAGCAAAGCTGAGTCACAATCTGAAAAGGTTCACCCAATTATGTGTCTGTGGCATTTATGTATCCGGTGGTAATACTGGAAAACAAAGTGCTTAGGGCCACTGCCAAGACTCATAAAATAGCTGTGTTCAAGAATCAACATACTGAACTAGGAGAATCAATAACACTATCTGAACTCTGAGTTCCTATAGATGCCAATCATTCTGAACCTCAATGGATAAAGTGAGATGCCAAAACTATTCAAGAGGCAAAAAGCTACAAGTCCCGCTCATTTAATTGGAGCTATGTTTCATTGATAGTTTCGAATTTATAGTATATTCTCTTCTTTTTATCCTATTTGATTTTCAGTTGCTTGGGGACAAGCAATAATTTAAGTTTGGTGTTGTGATGAGCGGATAATTTATACGCTTTTTAGCATTGTTTTTAGTATGTTTTTAGTAGAATCTAGTTATTTTTAGGGATGTTTTGATTAGTTTTTATGTTAAATTCACATTTCTGGACTTTACTATGAGTTTGTGTGTTTTTCTGTGATTTCAGGTATTTTCTGGCTGAAATTGAGGGACTTGAGCAAAAATCAGATTCAGAGGTAGAAGAAGGACTACTGATGCTGTTGGATTCTGACCTCCCTGCACTCAAAGTGGATTTTCTGGAGCTACAGAACTCAAAATGGTGTGCTTCCAATTGCGTTGAAAATTAGACATCCAGGGCTTTCCAGCAATGTATAATATTCCATACTTGACCGATTTTAGACGATTAAAAAGGGCGTTGAACGCCAGTTCTACGCTGCTGTCTGGAGTTAAACGCCAGAAATACGTCACAAACCAGAGTTGAACACCAGAAATACGTTATAAACTGGCGTTCAACTCCAAGAATGACCTCTACACGTGTAACATTCAAGCTCAGCCCAAGCACACACCAAGTGGGCCCCGAAAGTGGATTTATGCATTAATTACTTACTTCTGTAAACCCTAGTAACTAGTTTAGTATAAATAGGACTTTTTACTATTATCTTTGAACATCTTTGATCAGTTTTATGCTATCTTAGACTTTCATGGGGGCTGGCCATTCGGCCATGCCTGGACCATTATCACTTATGTAATTTCATACGGTAGAGTTTCTGTACTCCATATATTAAGGTGTGGAGCTCTGCTGTTCCTCAAAGATTAATGCAAAGTACTACTGTTTTTCTATTTAATTCAACTTATTCCGCTTCTAAGATATTCATTCGCACTTCAACCTGAATGTGATGAACGTGACAATCATCATCATTCCCCCACGAACGCGTGCCTGGCAACCACTTCCGTTCCACCTTAGATTGAATGAGTATCTCTTGGATCTCTTAATCAGAATCTTCGTGGTATAAGCTAGATTGATGGCGGCATTCATGAGAGTCCGGAAAGTCTAAACCTTGTCTGTGGTATTCCGAGTAGGACTCTGGGATTGAATGACTGTGACGAACTTCAAACTCGCGAGTGCTGGGCTTAGTGACAGACGCAAAAGGATGGTGAATCCTATTCTAGTATGATCGAGAACCTCAGATGATTAGCCGTGCTGTGACAGAGCATTTGGACCATTTTCACAAGAGGATGGGATACAGCCATTGACAAGGGTGATGCCTCCAGACGATTATCCATGCAGTGACAGCGCATCGGACCATTTCCAGAGAGGATAAAAAGTAGCCATTGACAACGGTGATGTCCTTACATAAAGCCAGCCATGGAAAGGAGTAGGATTGATTGGATGAAGACAGCAGAAAAGCAGAAGTTCAGAGGAACGAAAGCATCTCTATGCGCTTATCTGAAATTCTTACCAATGATTTACATCAGTATTTCTATCCTTATTTTATTATATATTTTCGAAAACTCCATAACTATTTTATATCCGCCTGACTGAGATCTACAAGGTGACCATAGCTTGCTTCATACCAACAATCTCCGTGGGATCGACCCTTACTCACGTAAGATTTATTACTTGGACGACCCAGTGCACTTGCTGGTTAGTTGTATCGAAGTTGTGAATGAAAAACAATTTATTAAGACGTGCGTACAGAGTTTTTGGCGCCGTTGCCTGAGATCACAATTTCGTGCACCACCAGTTTAAAACTAGGTTGGTCTCTTGGCATCGTTTCAGAACAAGTGCTAAATGGTCAAGACAGGAGCTGAATGAGTCTCCAAATACTGAAAAGTCATCCATGAAGACTTCCAGAAATTTTTTCACCATATCAGAGAAAATAGAGAGCATACATCTCTGAAAGGTTGCAGGTGTATTGCACAGACCAAAAGGCATCCTTCTGCAGGCAAATACTCCAGAAGGACATGTGAATGTTGTTTTCTCTTGGTTCTGAGGATCCACTGTAATTTGGTTGTAACCTGAATAGCCATCCAAAAAGCAGTAGTATTCATGACCTGCTAGTCTCTCTAGCATCTGGTCTATGAATGGTAAAGGAAAATGATCCTTTCTGGTGGCTGTATTGAGCCTTCTATAGTCAATACACATACACCACCCTGTAACTGTTCTTGTAGGAACTAGTTCATTCTTTTCATTATGAACCACTGCCATTCCTCTCTTCTTAGGGACAACATGGACAGGGCTCACCCAGGGGCTATCAGATATAGGATAAATAATCCCAGCCTCTAGTGACTTAGTGACCTCTTTCTGCACCACTTCCTTCATGGCTGGATTTAGCCGCCTCTGTGGTTGAACCACTGGCTTAGCATCATCCTCCAATAGGATCTTGTGCATGCATCTTGCTGGGCTAATGCCCTTAAGGTCACTTATGGACCACCCAAGAGCTGTCTTGTGTGTCCTTAGCACTTGAATTAGTGCTTTCTCTTCCTGTAGATTTAAAGCAGAGCTTATGATCACTGGAAAAGTGTCACCCTCTCCCAGAAATGCATATTTCAGGGATGGTGGTAGTGGTTTGAGCTCGGGTTTAGGAGGTTTCTCCTCTTCCTGAGGGATTTTCAGAGGTTCTTTTATTTCCTCTGATTCCTCCAAATCAGGCTGAACATCTTTAAAGATGTCCTCTAGCTCTGATTCAAGACTTTCAGTCATATTGACCTCTTCCACCAGGGAGTCAATAATATCAACGCTCATGCAGTCATTTGACGTGTCTGGATGCTGCATAGCTTTGACAACATTTAACTTGAACTCATCCTCATTGACTCTCAGGGTCACTTCCCCTTTTTGGACATCAATGAGAGTTCGTCCAGTTGCTAGGAAAGGTCTTCCTAGAATCAGAGTTGCACTCTTGTGCTCCTCTATTTCCAGCACTACAAAGTCAGTGGGAAAGGCAAATGGCCCAACCTTGACAATCATGTCCTCAATTATGCCTGATGGGTATTTAATGGAGCCATTAGCAAGTTGAAGACATATCCGGGTTGGTTTGACCTCTTCAGTCAAGCCAAGCTTTCTGATGGTGGATGCAGGTATTAGATTGATACTTGCTCCAAGGTCACATAGAGCGGTCTTAGTACAAGCACCCTCTATTGTGCATGGTATCATAAAGCTCCCTGGATCTTGAAGCTTCTCTGGTAAGCTTTTTAGAATGACTGCACTGTATTCTTCAGTGAGAAACACTCTTTTAGTTTCTCTCCAATCCTTCTTATGACTTAAGATCTCTTTCATGAACTTATCATAAGAGGGTATTTGCTCAAGTGCCTCTGCAAACGGAATCTTTATTTCAAGAGTCCTGAGATAGTCTGCAAAGTGGGCAAATCGTTTATCCTGTTCCGCTTGGCGGAGCTTCTGAGAATAAGGCATCTTGGCTTTATATTCTTCAACCTTAGTTGCTGCAGGTTTATTCCCTACAGAAGTGGTTGGAGAAGCCTTCTTAGAGGGGTTACTATCAGCACTTTCAGGTGTCTAATTCCTCATTGGTATTTGAACGCCAGGATTGGGTGCTGAATGGGCGTTTAACGCCAGGTTCCCACTCTTTTCTGGCGTTTGAACGCCAGATTTGGGCATCCATTGGGCGTTTAACGCCAGTTTTTCCCCCTTTTCTGGCGTTTGAACGCCAGAGTTATTCCTCTCTGGGCTCTTGATGTCCTCAGAGGGATTTTCGGCAGTGGTTTGGTCATCCTCTGTCATTTTTTCCTTTCTTGACTTTTTGCTACTTTGAGCTGAGTTATTCAATGTCTTCCCGCTCCTTAGTTGGACAACTTGGCATTCTTCTGTTATCTGTTTAGATAGCTGCTGTCTTGTCTGATTCAATTGTGCTTCTATATTCTTGTTAGCATTTTTAGTGTCTTGGAGCATCTCTTTGAATTTTGCTAATTGTTTTGTCATAAGGAGTAATTGCTGATTAAGTTCAACAATCTGTTCTTGAGGATTAGGATCAGTAGTTACTACCATAGCCTCTTCTTTTACGGAGGACTCACTGTTTGAGTACAGATGTTGATTTCTAGCAACCGTGTCTATGAGTTCTTGAGCCTCTTCAATTATTTTTCTCATGTGTATAGATCCACCAGATGAGTGGTCTAGAGACATTTGAGCTCTTTCTGTAAGCCCATAGTAAAAGATGTCTAACTGTACCCATTCTGAAAACATTTCAGAGGGGCATTTCCTTAGCATCCGTCTATACCTCTCCCAGGCATTATAAAGGGATTCATGATCCTCTTGTTTAAAGCCTTGGATGTCCAGCCTTAGCTGTGTCATTCTTTTTGGAGGATAAAATTGATTCAGAAATTTGTCTGATAACTGTCTCCATGTTTTTATGCTTGCTGTGGGTTGGTTATTTAACCACCTCTTAGCTTGGTCTTTTACAGCAAATGGAAACAGTAATAATCTGTAGACATCCTGATCCACTTCTTTATCACGTACTGTGTCAGCAATTTGTAAGAACTGTGCCAGAAACTCAGTAGGTTCTTCTTGTGGAAGACCGGAATACTGGCAATTTTGCTGTACTATGATAATGAGCTGAGGATTTAGCTCAAAACTGCTTGCTTTGATGGGAGGTATACAGATGCTACTCCCATATACAGCTGTAATGGGGTTAGCATATGACCCTAGAGTCCTTCTAGACTGCTCATTTCCACTTAGGTCCATGATGGAGAAAGGGAGATGATGTGAATTGCAAATAAATTATATTTGTATTTTTTTATTTATTTAATTAAGAGTGACCGAAAATAATAAAATAAAATAAAATAAAATTTTGAAAACTAAAAGAAAATAAAATCAAAGCAAATTGAAAACTAAATTAATTAATTAATTAAAAAGATTTTAAAATTAGCAATTAAAAAAATATGATTGAAAATTATTTTGAAGAAGATATGATTGAGAAGATATGATTGCAAATTAAAAAAAAAGATATGATTGAAAAGATATGATTGAAGAAATTAAAAAGATTTAATTTTTGAAAAAGATTTGAAAAGATCAATTTTTAAAATTAGAATATTGACTTGACTAAAAAAAGATATAATTTTGAAAATCTTTGACTAAATTAATGCAAAATTTTGAAATTTATGAGTAAAATAAGGAAAGGATATTTTTTTATTTTTGAATTTTAATGCGGAAAGAGAAAAACAACAAAATGACACTAAACTTAGAAATTTTAGATCAAAACACAGAGAACAAACAAGAAAACTTTGAATGTCAAGATGAACACCAAGAACAAATTTTTGAAAAATTTTTAAGTAAATAAAAGCATAAAAACACCAAACTTAAAATTTTTAGAAAATAAAGCACAAATTTTCGAAAAATTAAAGGAAAACACAAAGAAGACACAAAACTTAGAATTTTTAGAAAATCAAACACAATTTTTCGAAAATTTAAAGGAAAACACTAAGAAGACACCAAACTTAGAATTTTTTAAAGATCAAGAAGAACCAAGAACATGCAAATTTGAAAAATCAAAAGAAAATAAAAGTATGCAATTGACACCAAACTTAAAATATAAAACTAAACTCAAATAAAAGACTCTAAACCAACAAACATAAAATATTCCTAATCTAAGCAACAAGATAAACCGTCAGTTATCCAAACTCGAACAATCCCCGGCAACGGGGCCAAAAACTTGGTGCACAAAATTACAATCACACTTTTGCAACTCCGCACAACTAACCAGCAAGTGCACTAGGTCGTCCAAGTAATACCTTACGTGAGTAAGGGTCGATCCCACGGAGATTGTCGGCTTGAAGCAAGCTATGGTTATCTTGTAACTCTTAGTCAGGATATCAATAATTCTCATATTTAATAGTAAAAAGTAAAAGAACATGAAATAAATACTTGTTATGCAGTAATGAAGAATAGGTTGAGGATTTGGAGATGCTTTGTCTTCTGAATCTCTGCTTTCCTACTATCTTCTTCTTCATGCACGCAAGGCTCCTTCCATGGCAAGCTTTATGTTGGGCATCACTGTTGTCAATGGCTACTTCCCGTCCTCTCAGTGAAAATGTTCCAAATGCGCTGTCACTGCACGGCTAATCATCTGTCGGTTCTCGATCATGTCGGAATAGGATCCATTGATCCTTTTGCGTCTGTCACACGCCCCACAATCGCGAGTTTGAAGCTCGTCACAGTCATCCCTTCCCAGATCCTACTCAGAATACCACAGACAAGGTTTAGACGTTCCGGATCTCAGGAATGGCCGCCAATAATTCTAGCCTATACCACGAAGGTTCCAACCTTAGATTAGAAACCCAAGAGATACACATTCAAGCTTGATTGCATGTAGAACGGAGGTGGTTGTCAGGCACGCGTTCATAGGTGAGAATGATGATGATTGTCACGGATCATCACATTTATCAGGTTGAAGTGCGAATGAATATCTTAGAATAGAAGCAAGCGTGATAGAATGGAAAACGGTAGTAATTGCATTAATTCATGAAGAACAGCAGAGCTCCTCACCCCCAACAATGGGGTTTAGAGACTCATGCCGTAGAGGATACAATATGAAACATATAGAATGTCATGAGGTACAATATGAATCACTGAAAGTAGTATTTATAGTAAACTAGTGACCTAGGGTTACAGAAAATGAGTAAGCTAGGGTGTTTATTGTAAAATTCCACTTCCAGGGCCCACTTGGTGTGTGCTTGGGCTGAGCATTGAAGTTTTCATGTGTAGAGACATTTCTTGGAGTTAAACGCCAGCTTTTATGCCAGTTTGGGCGTTTAACTCCAGCTTTTGTGCCAGTTCTGGAGTTAAACGCCAGAATTCTTGAGCTGACTTGAAACGCCTGTTTGGGCCATCAAATCTCGGGCAAAGCATAAACTATTATATATTGCTGGAAAGCCCAGGATGTCTACTTTTCAACGCAATTGAGAGCGCGCCAATTGAGCTTCTGTAGCTCCAGAAAATCCACTTCGAGTGCAGGGAGGTCAGAATCCAACAGCATCTGCAGTCCTTTTTCAGCCTCTGAATCAGATTTTTGCTCAGGTCCCTCAATTTCAGCCAGAAAATACCTGAAATCACAGAAAAACACACAAACTCATAGTAAAGCCCAAAAAAGTGATTGTTATTTAAAAACTAATAAAAACATAATAAAAACTAACTAAAATGTACTAAAAACATACTAAAAACAATGCCAAAAAGCGTATAAATTATCCGCTCATCACCTTCCCTCAAGGTTTTCTTTTATCTTTTTGTTCTGACCAAGCCTTTTAGCTCAAAAATCTAGCTTGGCTTTCCTTCCGCGCCGTTTAGGGTAGGAAGGTTTTTTCTATTCTTGATGAGTCCTTCCAGGACTTCAAAATTATTTTTTCAAGGTTCGAGTTGTAGAGAGTGCTCAACCTTTCTTTTTGGATCAGAATAATGAACCCTGTTTCTCGTTATACTGGGAAGAAAAACCTATGATAGCCAAGTATAATGTAGATGCCTTATATGATCTTAAGAAGGCCGTAGTTGATTTGTTTCAAGAGTGTTGGGGCCGATCTCCTCACTTAGACACCGAAAAATTCTTAGGGGATCCTGGTCAGCTTCGGTCTGAGCTGGATAGTTTTTTTACCTTTACCTTTTTTATTTTTGGTTGTGATTTGTGCTGACAATTGATGTACTTTTACTTTTGTTTTTGTAGAGAAAATGACTCCGAAATCTGTTGTTATGAAGACAGTACGGGTCACCAAGAAGAACGTTGTGGCTCGTAATATTTAGCAAAAGGAAGACGGGGGCACGTTTGTCCGATTTACTCCTGAGAAGTCAGATTCGGGTCCTTTAGTTCTAAAGGAAGTTATTCCCGTTCTAACTTCTCGATTAATTACTCCCGATTCTCCTTTAGAGAGTGTTGGGGCCATCCTTCTCCTTCATCCTCAGAACATACTCCCAAAAGGCAAAAGACTGTTGAGAGAGGAAGTATTTATGATAAGGGATTTGACGGGCTTGCCTGGAGTGAGAGAAATGGAATTCGGATGGCGGGCGTGTGTGCTGCCCTGGCCAGGGAGTTAGAGAAAACTCCTATCAACGCCACGCACAGCTCTCTGGTGGCTGCTCGAGTTGAAGTAGAGAGGCTAAAGGAGATCAAGAAGGAATTGGAAGAGGAGAGGGATGGGCTGAGGTCCGATCTGGAGAAAACTTAGACCAGGGTGAAAAAGTGGAGCGGCGATAGCCATGGCGGAGGAAATAAAAAAGAAGGCAAAAGAGAGCTATACCTGAGTTTTCGGGAAAAGCTTAACCTTCAGGAGGAGTTAGATAAAGCCAAGGAAAGATATGCAACACTTGAGGAGTCTGTGGCTGAGGGGATGGATGAGATATTCGCCAACCTGAAGGCCCAGGTCCAAGTTCTTGCCCTAGAGGCCAATCTTTCCTTGTTTAGCTAAGATAACATTGTGGTGGATGGTAACATCGTCCCGGCTCATGAAGATAACAAGGAAGATCCTTTTCCCGACCCGAAGTCTTCGGGTGCAGGGGTTGGTCAAGCCTCTGAGACTCCTGAGGTCCTCCCCAAGGTCGTCAACACCGAGTACCCTCCTTCTCCACCTGGTGCTATTCCGGTTGTTCGGTCTCTGAGTATTAACCGACTCTGTCCACCCGAGGCAAGGACGTCGTTACTGGGGACGACCTTAACCCTTTACTTGGCTCTTCTTTGTATTTTTTTCTTCTGTCTTTAGTTTTTTGGATGGCCCAGCTTGTGGGTCATTATGAACAATTTAACTTGTAATAGCCAGTAGTTTTCTAACAAACTTACTTTGCTTTAAGTTGTTTTCAAACAAATTTAGAACCTTTCTTCATCTTAATAATGATTTTAAGTCTTTCAATAATTGTTTTTCGAATTACCCCTTAGCTTATACAGCTATTTAGTTGGGGATTATACCTCGATAAATTTTAATGCTATTTATTTGCTAAGTTTAAGTGGTAAGCTTATTTATATAGATTCCCTTTTATAAGTTCTGACTTCGTGTAATCGGACTTTATTAAGTTACATTTACACTTCGTTTTTGTCCCGCCTTGATTCTAAGGTCAGTTTTCACGAGTTGTTTGTATAACTTCTTACATTAATTTGTACATCTTCGCTTCATCTTGCCGACCATTTTAAGTCAGGCAACAATTTTCGTGGTTTATCGAGCTTAAATTAATGTGTTTTTATAGAAAATTTTGAAGATGAAATGGAATTATTATTGAAAAAAAAATTCCTTTACACAGATTTTCTACTAAGGGTTTTGACTACCCCTTAGCCCTTACTATGATGCCTTATTAAAACCTCCTTTAGAAAAAACCTCTTTTTAGGAAAAAAATCTTAAGGTTGGGAAAAAGAGTACACCAGAGAGCAAGGTACGCTACCTAACTGTAGTACTTCTTCATGTTGCAGGTGAGCCACGACCTCGAGAGCTCCCGTCCTTGTAGGTCAGACACTTTGTAATAGCCCTTTCCTAAGATTTCGATAATCTTATAGGGTCCTTTCTAGTTTGCAGCCATCTTTTCTTCACCAGACTTCTGAATACATATGTTGTTTTAGATCAGGATAAGGTCGTTCATAGTAAAGCTTTTTTTGATCACCTTCTGGTTATATCTCGAAGCCATCCTCTGTTTTAGCGACTCCTCTTTGATCCGAGATCGTTCTCGAACTTCTGGAAGGAGGTCGAACTCTTTCTTTTGGGCTTGGGTGTTGTCTTTTTTATTGTAGAATATAACCCTAGGTGACTCTTTAGTAATTTCTATGGGAATTATGGCTTCTATCTCGTAAGCAAGTCGAAAAGGTGACTCCCTTGTTGTAGAATGGGGGGGGTTGTTCGATATGCCCATAAGACCTGAGGGAGCTCGTCAGCCCATGCTCCCTTTGCATCTTGTAGTCGGCGCTTTAACCTGGCCAATATAACTTTGTTCGCAGCTTCAACTTGTCCATTAGCCTAAGGATGTTCCACTGATGTGAATTGGTACTTTATTTTGAGGTCGGCCACCAAATTCCTGAAGGTCGAGTCGGTAAATTGAGTCCCATTATCAGTGGTGATGGAATGGAAAACCCCAAATCTTGTGACAATATTTTTGTAGAGAAACTTCTGACTTCTCTGGACAGTGATAGTTGCTAGTAGTTCCGTCTCAATCCACTTAGTAAAATAGTCAATCCCCATTATGAGATATTTGACTTATCCTGGAGTTTGAGGAAATGGTCTGAGGAGATCGAGACCCCATTTTGCAAATGACCACGGTGAGGTAATGCTAATAAACTCTTCAGGAGGTGCAACATGGAAGTTGGCATGCTTTTGACAAGGCAGGCACTTTTTAACGAACTCAGCCACTTCTCTCTGTAAGGTCGGCCAAAAGAAGGCGGCGCGGATCACCTTCTTGGCTAATGATTGAGCTCTCATGTGGTTTCCACATATGCCGTTGTGTACTTCCTCCAGGACCTCCTTTGTATTGGAGGCTGGGATGCACTTTAGGAGAGGTGTTGATATTCCTCTTTTATATAGAACATTGTGGACCAATGTATAATTTTGTGCTTCTCTTATGAGTCTTCGAGCCTCCTTTTCATTTTCAAGAAGGACATCAAATTTAAGATAGTTGACTATAGGGGTCATCCATCTCAAATTCTGGTTGGTTATGGCCATTATGTTTGAGTTGTTCATCCTCCTTTGATATTGATGGTGCGTGGAGAGTTTCCTGAATGAGACTTCTATTGTTCTCTTCTGGCTTGGTGCTGGCGAGGTTGGAGATGGCGTCTTCTCGGGTATTTGACTCCCGGTCGAGTTATGTGTCGGACCTCTCTTTCCAAGACTATGCTAGTTGTTCCCGTGCTTCATCTAAATATTTCTTCATGTTGGGGTCTTTGGCTTGATAAGTGCCATTAATCTGTGAAGTTATCACTTGAGAGTCACTAAACACTATCAACCTTTCTGTCCCCACTTTCTTATCCAGCTTCAAGCCAGCAGGTAAGGCCTCAAATTCTACTTGGTTATTAGAAGTTGGGAACTCGAACCTTAATGAGAGCTCTATCCGAGTTTCTTGCACACTTTTCAGGATGATACCTACTCCACTGCTGGCTTTATTGGATGATCCATCTACGTATAGGTTCTACGTTGTTGGGCTTCCCCGACTTTCAGTGTATTAGGCTACGAAGTCGGCCAGATATTGAGATCTGATTGTTGTCTGAGCTTTATCCTTCAAGTCGAACTCAGACAGTTCTACAGCCCACTGCAACATCCTTCCTGCTAGATCCGTCTTTCGTAGAATGTGTTTTATTGGTTGGTTAGTACGGACCTTTGTAGTGTGAGCCTGGAAATAAGGTCGGAGCCTTCAAGAGGTAAGGATAAGGGCATAAGCGAACTTTTTTATCTTTTGATAGTTCAGCTCTGCTCCTTATAAAGCTTTGCTGACAAAGTAGTTAGGTTGCTGCCCGTTTTTATCTTCACGGATCAAGGTTAAAGCTATAGCTCGGGTTGCCACTGCCAGGTAGAAAACGAGCTCTTCTCCTACAATAGGTCGGGTGAATATGGGTGGTTAGCCCAAGAATGCTTTAGAGCTTTGAAAAGCTTATTCATACTCCTGAGACCATTTAAATTGCTTTCCCTTTCTAAGGATTGAATATAAGGGTAGGGACTTCAATGTTGACACTGACAAGAATTTGGAAAGTGCCACTAGCCTTCCATTTAGCTGTTGGACTTCCTTGAGATAAGTTGGGTTTTCATCTCTAGTATGTCTGCACACTTATCCGGGTTTGCTTCTATGCCCCTTTGAGTGAGCATGAAACCTAAGAACTTTTCTGCCTATATTGAGAAGGTGCATTTTGAGGCATTTAGCCTCATTTCATGCTTCCTTATTGTAGAAAATACCTCGGCGAAGTAGGACAAGAGTGCTGAGTCGACCTTGGTTTTAACGAGCATGTCGTCCACATATACTTCCATGAGTTTCCCAAAGTAAGGAGAAAACACTTTTTTCATCAGTCGCTGGTATGTGGCTCTGGCATTCCTTAATTTAAAAGACATTACTACATAACAATAGTTAGCCTTTGGAGTGATGAATGTGGTCTTTTCTTGATTCGGCTTATACATCAGGATTTGATTGTATCCTGAATAGGCATCCATAAAGGACATGTATTGATAACTTGAGGCTGAGTCGACTAGTACGTCAATACTCGGGAGAGGGTATAGATCCTTGGGGCAAGCCTTGTTGAGGTCCGTGTAGCTACACACATTCCTCACTTTCCATTCTGCTTCTTCACTAGGACCATGTTGGCTAGCCACAATGGATACTGATGGAGGATAAATGTCGGTCTAGAATTTCTCAAAGAAATTTTGTTGCAAGCATAGTCCAAACCAACAATTTATCCACCAATCAAAGTTTAAAAAGGTTTATCCCAATACTAATCAAAATAACCGAGAGTATTAATCTCGGGTCGTTCTCCCTAGGAATTGCAATGAAGTGCTCAATTATTGGCTATGAAATATTTTGGGATTTTTGTAATAAGAGACAAGAAATGTAAATAATAAGAAGGTAAATGACAATTAACTAATGAAGGAAAGGGAATTAAATGGTAAAAAAGGTCTTGGCAAGGGTTGATGGTTAAGGATATCTATCCTTGTTACCAACCACAATATGATAATTGTAAGGATCAATCCCATTTAGTCATCCGCTAACAGTTGAAGGAAAGTCAAATGAGCTTCATCAATCTTAATCCATAAGTCCTAGCCACTCACTAATTGAACTAGTGAAGACTAGTGTCAATGGACACCAATTATCAATCACTTAGACATTAACAACTCAAGGTCACCTAAGTTACCAACCCAAGCCAAGAATAGGAAAATCTACTCTATAACTAAAAGAAACATTTCGTCAAACACCTAGAATACAATAAAAGCAAATATCATAAAATGCAAGAATTAATGAAAGCTATAACTAACATAAGCAAGAAATTAACAATAGCAATTAAGGTGAACATGAAAAGACATGGAAACATAAAATTGCATTAAAAGAGAATTGAAATTGACAAGAGAATTTATAAACTAAATTGGCAAAATAAAGAAATTAACAAGAGAAGTAGATAAACTAAAGTTCTAGAATAAATAAAAGTAAAGGAAAACTAAATTGAAGCAAAAATAAAATTTAGATCTAAGAAGAAATTGAAATAAGAATCTTAAAACATAGAGAGAGGAGAGAGCCTCTCTTTCTAGAATTCTACATCTCTCTAAAAACTAAAACTAGTGTGTGTATGAATGAATGTCTCCCCATCACTCCCCAGCCTCTAATCTGCATACTGGGCTCGAAACTGGGCTAGAAATGAGCTTTGAAATTGCCCCTAGCGTATTCCCTTAAGTGAGGCACGTGACACTTGTCACGTGTACGTGTTAGCCACGCGTACGCGTCGTCAAACTTCGCACAAGGTCACGCATACACGTCAGTCATGCGTACGCGTCAGTGGACGATGCTCCTAGTCCCGCGCACATGTCATCCACGCGTATACGTCGAGATCAGCTTCTCAAATCTTTAATTCTTTGTGTTCCTTCTACTTTTGCATGCTTCCTTTCTATCCTCTAAGTCATCCTTGCCCTATAACCCTGAAAACACTTAACAAACATATTACGACATCGAATGGTAATAAGAGAGGATTAAAATGAGCAATTTTAAGGCCAAAGAAGCATGTTTTCATTCTTAAGAACAAATTAGGAAGGATTCACAAAACCGTGCAATTTATATGAATAAGTATGGAAATAGTTGACAAAATCCACTCAATTCAAACCAAAATAAACCATAAAATAGTACTTTATCAGATACTTTACCTCTCTTATGAATTCTGCTTCTAATAAGGCTTGCACTTGTTCTTCCACGACCTGTGTCCTTTCGGGCCCGAGTTTTTGACGCTTTTGTTGGATAGGTCGAGAATTCGGGTATACAGCGACTTTATGAGACATTAGGTTGGGATCTATACCAGGCATTAAGAGGCTTTCCAAGCGAAGAGGTCATGATTTCTTCGTAGGAGATCAACAAGTTGTTTTTTTAGGCCTTCTTCTAAGTTAGCTCCTATATTAGTTGTCTTTTTAGGGTGATCCCCAATTTGTACTTCTTCTACCTTTCCTCTAGGTTGGGGGTACAGTTCTTCCCAAGTCTGAATACCACTAAGTTTGATAGTGTTGACTTATTTTCCTCCTGAGCTGCTTTTTAGATCAAGGCTTTCGTTGTAACACTTTCGTGCTAACTTTTGATCTACTTTTATGGTGGCAATTCCCTCTGTAGTGGAAAATATCATGCACAGATGAGGTGTAGAAACATCTGCTATAAGTCGGTTCAAGGTTATCGACCTATTAGGGCATTATACGCTGAAGTGATGTCAACCATGATATAGTCGACGCTTAACATTTTTGACTTCGTGTCCTTTCCGAAAGTAGTGTATAGAGAGATAAACCTAAGAGGTCGGATCGGCGTGTCTCCCAGTCCGAAGAGGTTATTCGGGTACGCTTTTAGATCCTTTTCTTCCAGCTCGAGCTTGTCAAATACGGGCTTAAATGATATATCTGCCGAGCTACCTTGGTCCACTAGGGTTCTATGGAGGTTGACTTTGGCGAGAATCATTGTTATTACCACTGGATCATCGTGGCCCGATGTTACCCCCTGAGCATCTTCTTTAGTGAACGAGATGGTTGGTAAGTCAAAAATTCTATTTTCCTCCCCGACTTGGTACACCTCTTTAAGATGTCTTTTTCGTGATGACTTTGAGATTCTTCCTCCGGCAAACCCACCATTGATCATGTGTATATGTCGTTTAGGAATTTGAGGTGGTCATTCTTGTCGTCCTCCCTCTTCGTCTTTTTTTCTTTTTCTTTGATCATCCGACCTTTCCAGCAAGTACCTGTCTGGTCGACCTTCTCTAGCAAACTTTTCAATGTTATCTTTAAATCATAGTAGTCTTTAGTAGAATGCCTGTAAAGCTTATGGTACTCACAGTATTCCATCCGACTTCTGGCTTTTTTGTGTATGATTGGTCGAGGAGGTAGAAGTTTCTCGGTATGACATATCTCCTTGTAAATGTCTACAGGAGAGACTTGAAGTGGGCTATAATTATGATACATTTGAGATTTTTTCGAGTTGTACTCCTCTTTTTTCTTAGCTTCTTTTTCCTTTTCCTGGGGTGGGTAAGGTAGGATGGGCCTGGGGAGAGGCTCTCTAAGTCAGAAATTCTCTTTTATATTAATATATTTTTCTATCCTTTCTTGTACTTTGTACAAGAAAGCCAGGTGTCGTTAGCTATGGATTGAGAGAACGACTCTTTTTTAAGGCCATTAACTAATTCCATTATAACTGCTTCAGTAGGTAGGTTTTGAATCTCCAAACATGTTTTATTGAATCTTTCCATATAATCTCGAAGTGTCTCCCTAACTTCTTATTTAACCCCTAGCAAGCTCGGGGCATGCTTTAACTTATCCTTCTAAATCGAGAATCTAGTAAAAAACTTCCTTGCCAAGTCATCAAAACCAGTTACCGACCTGAGAGGGGTAAATTATCAAACCATTTCATTGCGGCTTTAGTCAAAGTTGTCGAAAACGCTTTGCAACGGGTAGTGTGGAGGCGTTGGCTAGATACATCCAACTTTTGAAATTGCTAAGATGGTTCCTTGGGTCGGTTGTTCCGTCATAGAGATCCATGTCAGGGATTTTAAAATTTCTTGGGACCCTGGCTCACATAATATCTTCAACAACGGGTCTTCTTCTCCCAGAGGACTTTCTTCTCGATCTACTCAATTACTCCATTTTCTGAGATCGGCTTCTAATTGTAAGAGCTTTTCTTCCAGCTCATTTCATCGTCGTACTTCCTTTCGTAGTTCCCGTTTAGTCTTTCGTTTGTCATTCAGCTTCCAGCTCGAGTTGCTCTAATCGTCCATGATGACCGTGGACTAAGCATAGTATCTTTGTTGGATGAGGAGGTCCCTCATCCTTGAGTGGGTGGATCTCTGATTGGATCCGCCGCAACTGAAGGTTCCCCGATGTTCCTTCTCCATGAGGAATGTGAGTTCTCTCCCAAGGTGGGGGTATCGCAAGTGTGAGGTCATCACAGTAGGGTTCTGGATCTAACTCAGATGTCGTGTGACCGTCTTCGTATTGGCCATCCGCCATTATTAAGGGTTGAATCTCAGGTCCCCGACAACAGTGCCAATGTTCTGAGAGTTAGCTGAAATATTGATTTGGGCCTGAACGTAAGGTCCAGGCTCCTTATGAGGCAGCGTCCAAACTATTCTTGTGCTGAAGTGCCGCGTCCAAGTTCCTCGTGAGGAGGTGGGGGTGGTACCAGCAAGAGACTCCGATACTTAAGTTAGTAAGGATTTTAAGCAGGATTTTAGTAGAATAGAACGTGAATATACCTAAGGGGTGTTAGTGTATTTATAGTAGAGTTTGATTACCACCTTTTTTGGAGTTGTTCCACGTTTAGTTGATGAATAACCGTTCCCTTTATCTTTGGGATAGTTTGTTGGGATCTATCTTTTAAGAGAGATAGAGATAGCAAGAGAAATTCGGAGAGGCAGTTACTTATTTGGATAAGTAACGCTGATCCCTATCACCGTGTCCGACCTCTTTAAAGAAGTCGGGTAAATAGTAGAGACCATTCTTTGTGGGTGGACCTTTTTATCCTTGTTGGGTCTAACTCTATATTTTGGACTAGTTAGAGTATAAATACTTACTGACAACTAACTTTTAAGTCCATTAAAATGTATTAATTTCTTTTAAAATAACTAGTTTTGATGCATTGTAAAGAAAAAGTTTAAACATACATTTAATAATTAGTTTTATATTAACTATATAAATAATTATTTACATGATTCTGTAAAATAAATTTTTTCTAATATTATTATTTTAAATAAATAAATAAATTTAAATTTTTTTATTAAATCAAATAATTTTATGATTAAACTTATTTATAATTGATATTTTAAGTTTAGTTTATTTTTAAATTTATGTAAAACTTACTATTTTGATAACAAGTTAATGGAGAAGATAATGCACATGGGTCAAACTTATTTATTTAAATTTTTTTAATATTTCAAACTTATGCTACGTGTATGTGTGAGTTAAGATCATATGAATACTCATACACAAGTTTAAGCAAAGTTTATATAATTATATCTAAGCACGTGGGTTGAGATTAGATAATAGAATAATGCTTCACAAACAACTCAACCAAACGATTACATAGACGATAGTGCTTGAAAGAGGAGAAATACGTATTTAACTGGTATTTGTACGTGGAACCCATATGAAGCCAAAAGTAAAATCAGTTAATATTAGTCGTCTTGTAATGGTTTAGTTTGAGTTGTTTGTTCACGTATTGTTGAAAAGATGAGCTTCAGTTTTAATTAAGTGGTGTTGGTTCGAAATATAAAGATTATATTGAGAACATTTGTTTGAATTCTGTGGAGCAGGCTTTCGAGTATGTTGAAAAAGGGTCATCGATGAACAAAGTGGATTGATAAAAAATTCATAAAGATAAAATTTTGTGATTGAAGTCATAGGGAGATTAATAATTAAGACAGTTTGAAAACAGTTATTTCATTTATGTAGTGAAAACAGTTATATTTAATTCTCTCATATAAAAAATACGTGATGAAATTTGATTAGTTAAGAGGGACTATAAATAGACAAAGTTTAGAAAGAATAAAAATTAAAATTTTTATCCAAAAAATACTCTTGTAATTTCATATTTTCAAAAATTTTTTGATCTTATTCAGAGTTTAGTTAGGATTCTTTCCATAATCTTTATATTTCACTTTAGTTTTAATTTTTTGTAAATTTACTTTTTCTTTGCAAAAATTTTCTTTTTTTACTTTCCTTTACGTTTATACATTGCATTTGAATTCAAAATCTTTTGATCAAATTAGAGGCATTTTATTGATGTACAAATCAGTTATTTTATTATTTTTTATTTTTTATTGATTTTATTTTTTTTAGTCTTCTTAAATTTTTCCTTTCCATTTTAAGTCTTTTCGATCCAGATTTGCTAAAAATCTGGATATCAATGCATAACAAGTGGAAAAGTAGGTGAACGGAAAATCGAGAATGCAATGCATAAGTGGGTCGACGTATACATAGCATAGTGAGTGAGTGGGACTCGTAATAGTAAGAGTGCAAATGTAAATGAAATCATTTGGCGCACACTTCATACTCTCACGGTGATAGCTCAGATTAATGGCCACGTGCCTTGCTCCATTACTACGATCATTCATACCTAACCCTATCACCCTTCTTCACCCAATCACAAGTTTTCAGTCCGTTTTGTCAATTTTTTTTAATTTCCAAAATTTGTATGGTGCAATTAGAATTATAAACGGCTAATTTCAAAGACTATTTAACGGTTTAACTCAGCATAATGCGGAGGAACGTCCTAATTTTGGAGTTAAGTTCATTTAAAAGGCTCACATATACACTACTTTTATTATTTATCAATATGATTAATTAATATTTACTAATAAACCTTTTATTTGTTTGATAATTCACGGTCCTAGATCGACAAAAACAAAGGAGCAACAATCAACGACAAACCAAATACAACCACAGCCACAAGTCCTCACAACACAAAACACAAACGAAAATAACCTGCACAATACAACCAACAACTAAGCACAGTCTAAACAAATACCAGAAAAGAAAACCAAAGCAATACAACAACAGTCCCTGTAGTGATATTTACTAATAAAAAACAAAACCTGTGTGATGTTTTTCATTAGTTTGACTAAGTTTAGTAAAGCATTATTATCTTTATCAAAAACAGAGAAGTTGGAAGATCATATAGCCTATAGGCTGTAGAAGTTTGTCCAAGTTAATAAGTAATATGTTTGTTTTTGTGGTGGATGTATTGAATATCTCCAGTTTTAGTAAGCAAGGATAATATAGAATTATCACGTTTATAGTTTAATTTATAGATGACGCTATTTTATTCTGTTTACTGAAAGAGGAGACAATTAAAAATTATAAAAAAATTTTAAGGTGTTTTAAAATAATGTCTAAATTGAGCATTAATCCACTAATTTTGACAAGTCCATTTTATTGATCTTAATACCAATAAATTATAGTGAGGAGTGAGTTAGACAGACGCTATTATATTTTAAACATTTAGTACAAATATATGACAAAATTATATATTAAGTAATATTTATAGGATATGTCTAAAATAAACACAATAATTTTGTGCTTATTGAATGTGTCTTATTGTTATAAACCATTGAATTTCATTAAATATAAATCAAAAGCTACTATTAAAAAATAACATTGATAGACTATAATAAATATAAAATGAACACACTAAACATCGCCAATACATAAATAAATAAATATATTTTAATATACAATATTTTAAATGAGAAATATAATTTTTTATTTTTAAATAATAAATAAAAATATATAAATACAAAAAATATAAATCTTTTTTATTTATTAAGATCAACAATTATCATGTAGTAAAAATTTTTATAATATTTAAAAATTATATTAAAATAATATTTTTAACTGTAATATAAAAATATAAAATAATTAAATTTTATTTTATATTATTTAATAAATAATTTAGATTGTTATATTAAATTTCATTAAATAATTACTTTGTTAAAAATATTATTATATAATATAAATTTTTATTGAAATATTTATAAAATAGGGTATGTGTCATGTTTATATATATATGTATTCATATAAGCCATGTTAACACTTTCTTTTTCCTTTTATTTTGTATGATTTGGTGGTAATAATGATGAATGATTAGTAAATTTATATATAGAGCAATGTTAAGGGGTAGCAATTTTTGTGATTAGTAGCCATCAAATAGTCATCAATGATGATTTAATGGTGTGAGATTAGTGTGAGATTTCATCTAATAGCTCACCTTTCTCTGCTGGTTACATGCTAGCCAAAATTCAATAAAATTACTGGTCTCTAGACTATTCCTTTCTTAATGGCTGCGGGACAAAGGAAAGAAACCAAAAAAATGGTATTAGATAATGAACATTTAATATTATTTTCTAGTAAAAGTGATCCAATGAATAAGGAACTTAATTAATAATAATAATAATAATAATAATAATAATAATAATAATAATAATAGCAATAATAATGATAATAGTATAATAATTTTTTATTTTTTAAATATTTTATTATATTAAAAATTATTTAAAAATTTTAATAAATTTTAATCTCAAAATATCATAAAATTTAATTTAATTATTTTTAAAAAAATAATTTTTTAAATAAAATAATAAATTATAAATAATTTATTATTTAATTTTTTAAAAACTTAAAATATTATATTTTATCTTGCTGTATTTTGTGTATAATTGAATTTGGTTCAATTATAGCAGCACAATCGTCTTGTTCAGCAAATTTATAGAAAGTTGATTAGCAAAATTTGATAATAATATTATTACTGTATCAATAGAATTATTTGATTCATCAATTATTCATTATTTTTAATACCTTAATGCAAAGATCTAAAGAGATTTTATTTTTAATACCTTAATGCAAAGATCTAAAAGAGATTTTTAGTCTGGTTACTTCTGTACTTATGACCTTGTTATTGAAGTGTTTTTCAAAGTTTTTTGTCAATTGTTGACTCTTATGCAAAAATAAAAGATGAACTGATTATTTTCAACATTGGATTTACATTAGGTTGTAGGACGTAATTTTGAAGTTACTTTCCTTGAAAATTTGATCTATCCATTGCCTCATTTCACATGAAATATTATTACCGCGCAGCTACTTTTGGAACAAGTTGTATTCATTATTGACTTGTTATCCGTTTAAATGCAAATCTCTACAGGTAGATAAAAAGGAGATCGTTGGCCTGCAAGAGCAAGTTTGTCTAAAAATATTTGAATTTATGAATATAATTGCAACTTTTTCTTTTATGGAAACTGAACCTGGTCTCATTCTTCAGGTTTTTGACCACAAAATGATTGAGTTGCACGACAAGTTCCTCGCATATGTAAATGACTATTTTCAGAATCATACTCTTTTCTACAATGTATTGATCAGAGATTGATTTTACAATTGTTTTGCTGGATCGATATGTGCATATAAATCTGAAAGTTTTAAAATATAGGTTCTCAAAGAGGCTTTTGAGGTCTTTTGCAGTAAAGGTATTGCTGGGATCTCGAGTACTGAACTGCTTGCCACATTCTGCGACAACATTCTTACGAGAGGTGGCAGTAACAAAATTGAGTGACGAAGCAATTGAAGATGTTAGAAACAAGAGAGAAATCTGAAAAAAGTGTTTCTGTGTATTATTTAGGTTGATCAAAAATACAATGTACAAGGGGTATATATAGGTGCCAGAAGAATCAAAGTAATAAAAGTACAGAATCCTACAATTAATATACAGATATGCCATATAAATATAAACGATACTAACTGATCTAAAATGATTCTAATGATTCTCTAATGATTCTCTAACATCCCCCCTCAAACTCAAGTGGGAGCTAAGGATACCATCTTGAGTTTGGATAACAAAGTCTGGAAACGAGTCGGGTGATGAGCTTTCGTGAAGATATCAGCAGTCTGATCTAGTGTACCAACAGCAATGAGACGAACAGCATCAATAAGGATATGTTGCCGAACAAAATAACAATCAATCTCAATGTGTTTGGTGCGTTCATGAAAGACATCATTATGGGCAATCTGAATAGCACTGCGATTGTCACAAAAAACATCAGTAGGGGACGACTGAGGAGCACCCAAATCTTCGAGAAGCCAACGAATGGAGATAACCTCAGCAGTGGTGTCAGCGAGGGCACGGTACTCAGCTTCTGTACTTGATCGAACAGTGAACGTTTGCTTCTTAGCACGCCAAGAAATGAGAGCGTCGCCAAGAAACAAACAGTAACCAGTAGTAGAACGACGATCAGTGGGATCACCAGCCCAATCAGCATCGGAGTACGCCTGAAGGCACAAAGAGGAATGGGCAGAAAAATAAAGGCCATGAAATAGAGTGCCTTTGATGTAGCGAAGAATGTGAAGAACTGCCGCATAGTGAGTAGTCCGAGGAGATAACAAGAACTGGCTAAGTACATGAACTGGATAGGCGATGTCTGGTCGGGTGACAGTTAAGTAGACGAGTCCTCCAACTAGCTGTCGATAGAGAGTACGATTTTCCAAAACAGTGCCATCCATAGGAGTAAATCGAACATTAGGCTCAAGAGGAGTAGACTCGGTGCGACTATCCGTAATTCCGGCTCGAGCAAGGAGATCTGAAGCATATTTAGCTTGAGAGAGATAGATGCCATCATCGGTGGATATGACTTCTAGACCAAGAAAATAGTTGAGAGAACCAAGATCTTTCATCTCAAAAGTATGCTGAAGGGATGCCTTGAGATCAGAGATACCATCAACATCATCTCCAGTAATGATCATGTCATCAACATACAGAAGCAGAAGAACGACTCCACGTTCACTTTTACGAATAAAGAGAGCATGCTCATGAGAACTGCAAGTGAAACTAAGACTGCATATGGTAGTGTTGAACTTGTCAAACCATTCACGAGGAGCTTGCTTAAGCCCATAGAGTGCCTTGCGAAGGAGACAAACTTTGCCAGAGGGACAAGGATAACCCGGAGGGGGGTTTCATATAGACCTGCTATTTCAAATCTCCATTAAGAAATGCATTCTTCACATCCATCTGATTGAGAGACCATTTTTTGACCGCAGCAATGGCAAGAAGAGCTCGAACAGATGTGAGACGAGCAATAGGAGCAAAAGTCTCTTCATAGTCAATACCATACTCTTGCGTACAACCCTGAGCAACCAATCGTACCTTATAACGGTCAATAGAACCATCAGAGCGAGTCTTGATCTTGTATACCCATCTGCTGCCCACAACTTCCTGAGCAGAAGGAGGATCAACCAAATCCCAAGTGTGTGCCTTTTCAAGTGCCTGTATTTCTTCCTGCATTACTTGTTGCTAATGTGGATTTGTGGAAGCTTCTCTGAATGACTTAGGTTCATGTTGATGAAGGATAGTAGAAAAACAATGATAATCAAGAAGATGAGGAGGTGGATTCCTTACCTTAGAAGAACGAGCGGGAGGAGGAGGCATGACAGTAGGAGCAGGATCATCGTCCGATCTGGAATCATTGGGAGATGGAGAAGGCGGAAGAACATGAGGCTGTAGAGGGTCACTCGAGATAGAATCTGTAGAATCATCACTATGAAAATGATTAACATTGGGGTTAGTAAACAAATGTGACTGAGTAGTAGGAATTGACTCAAAGGATCAGAACCGAGAAAATATGTCATGCTCCTAGAAGACAACATGACGAGATATACAGACACGTTTAGAGAGAGGATCCCAACAACGATAACCCTTGTGTTTAGTGCCATAACCAAGGAAACAACATATACGAGCCCGAGGTTCAAGTTTACTATGTTCATGAGGCTGAAGAAGAACAAAACATACACAACTAAAAACTCGAAGAGCACTATAATCTGGGGAGGTATGATAAAGATGCTCAAAGGGAGTAACATTACCAAGAACAGAAGAAGGGAGTCTATTGATAACATGGACAGTAGTAAGAACAGCTTCACCCCAAGTACGCTCAGGACACGAAGAAGAAATGAGCATTGCACGGACGGAGTCAAGAATGTGACGGTGTTTGCGTTCAGCTCTGCCATTTTGTTGAGACGTACCAGGACAAGAAAACTCAGACAAAGTACCCTGTTCTGCAAGAAATGTTAAGAGTTTAGAATCACGGAATTCCATAGCATTATCACGTCTGAAAACTTTAATGACCTTGGAAAATGGAGTTTTAATCATAGTAGCAAAGTTGATATAGATCTGAGGTAACTCATGGTGATTAGTCATCAAATAAACCCAAGTAAAACGGGAATAATCATCAATGAAAACGACAAAGTATCGAGCTCCGCCCATAGAGGTAGTGGGAGCGGGGCCCCAAACATCAGAGTGAATGAGATCAAAAGGAGAGCAAGCAAGAGATGAATTATTGTGAAAAGATAAAGCATGTTGTTTGGCAGTTTGGCAAGAAATGCAATCAAAAAATTCATTTGGAACCTGACCTAAAATACCCTGAGACACAAGAGGACGCAGTTTTCTTAAGGAGGTGTGGGCAAGACGTTGATGCCATAAGTGAAGGGTAGAGGGAGAAGAAGCAGCACAGATATTTGGTACATGAGGAATATGAAGATTCTCGAGTTCAAACAACCTTCCGACCTTACGTCCAGTCCCGATGATTTGTCCCGTCCGAGGATCCTGTACACGACAACCAGAAACAGAAAAAGTGACTTCAAAACCCAGATCAACAAGTTGACCAACAGAAATAAGATTAAAGTTTAATTTGGGAATATAATAAGTATCAGGAAGATTAAGAGTCGACTGGGATATAGAACCCTTGTGTGTTGCGTGCAAGAAAGAACCATTTACAGTATTGACAGAAGGTCTATTTGTAGTAGTAGACAGAGACGAGAAGAGATTACGCAATAGAGACATGTAATTAAAGTATCCCGAGTCAAAATACCATTTAGAATTACCTGGAGGGGTCGAAAGAGCAGCAGGGATATTACCAGAAAGGGAGAGAAGATGTTGAAGAAGAGACGCAATATCAGATAGAGAGACAGGAGACGAGTTAAGAGAAGCAGTGGTGGCAGATTCAAGAGTAGTATCAACAGTAGAAGCAGGCGCAGGACGTGGTGGGCGAGTAGGACAGCTAGTAATCAAATGTCCCGAGAGCTTGCAATAATGGCAAAACAGTTGTGCACAATGGTAGCTAATATGACCTTTTTGTTGGCATGTGCGACATTCAACAGAGGGACAGCCGGAGAACGGGTGCCCGAAATGGTTACAGTTGCGACAGAAGGTACCTTTTCTGTCTGTGGCAGCAAAAACATCTGACTTTTTCATAATAGTAGTCACAGAGATCAAGGAGAGGAGAGAAAAATGCAATTTTGGAGCAAAAAATGAGGAAACGGATGGCAAAATCGGAAAGAGCTCACCAAAAAATCTTAGGGAGGGTCCCACTGTCTGACACGTCAGCAGCCACGTCAGATGCCATGTCAGCTGCTTCGTCAGCAAAGAAAGACATGTGGCAACATGCGATAGGAGGAAGGAGATGCGTCAGCGCTGATGCGGGCACGGAGCTGGCAGCAAGTCGGAGAACGCGGGTCGGGTCGGATGCGGTCTGGGCGGATCCGCATGGATGCTGGCGACGACACGTGGCGCTATCTGGGACCGTTGATCCTGGGCGTGGATCCAACGGTTCTGGATGGCGTCTGGGGAGAGAAAACCTGAAGCGGTGACCGGACTTCTGGCGGCGCGTGAGGGCGCGTCTGGCGGCGGTAGGCGGCGAGGTCGGCGGCGTTGGAAAGCTTGCAACGAGTAGAAGACGAAGGTGGTGGCGGTGACTAACCAAGGCGTCAGGAAGAATTTGAAAACGAAGGACAAAGTACTGCCGGTGAAACAAGATAAAGGAGGTAGAAACCAATTGTTTCTGAAAAAATAACCTAAGCTCTTGATACCATGTTAGAAATAAGAAACTAAACTGGAGGAAGGATTTGTGTATTATTTATTGTAATCAAGTTGTTTGGAATGATACAATATAAAAGGGTATTTATAAGTGCCAAAAGAATCGTAATAATAAAGACGTAATATTCTATAATAAATATTCAGATATACTAAATAATTTTAATTGATCATAATTGATCCTAATTATATTCTAACATCTCCCTCAAACTCAAGTGACAATTTGAGTTTGAAACATATTTAAAACAACGAAATAAAAAAAAAATCATAAACTAATAGAATGGATGCAGACGGAACTGTCGAAAGAAAGCGCAGACGAAACTGCTGCTGTCGGAAGGAAGCACAGATGGAACTGCCATGGGTGCAGACGGAACTGCCGGAAGGAAGCGCATATGGAACTGTCGCTGTCTAAAAGAATCGCAAATGGAACTGCTGCTGTCTAAAGGAATCGCAGATAGAACTGCCGCTGTTTGAAGGAAGCGCATATAGAACTGCCGCTGTCTGAAAGAAGCACAGATGGAACTGCCGGAAAGAAGCGCAAATGAAACTGTTGGAAGGGAACACAAACAAAACTGCCGAACGGGAAAGCAGATGAAACTGTAGGACAGGAAAGCAGACGGAACTGCCGGACAGAAAAGCAGACGGAACTGCCGGACGGGAACGCAGACGAAACTACCACAAGAATGGCCGAAAAACTGCTGAAAAGATGGCGAACTGCTAGAAAAAAAAAGCATTGACAAAAAAGAAGGGAAAAAATGGCACAGAAGAAAAATATGGTGATTTCAGTAGAAGAGAAACAACCTATCCTCCTCAAGGAGGATACCATGGCTCTGATACCATGTTAGAAACAAGAGAGAAATTTGAGAAAAGTGTTTCTGTGTATTATTCAGGTTGATCAAAAATACAATGTACAAGGGGTATATATAGGTGCCAGAAGAATCAAAGTAATAAAAGTATAGAATCCTACAATTAATATACAGATATGTCATATAAATATAAACAATACTAACTGATCTAAAATGATTCTAATGATTCTCTAATGATTCTCTCTAACAGAAGAAACTCTGGAAAAGGTTTGCATCATTCTTGATGTTCCATAATCCATATACTTGTATTAACGTAAATGTGTCTGAGATCTTCTAAGAGCATTTCATAATGTCTTTTAACTTCATCAACAGATTTGCATATACTAATAAAGTATTCCAAGTTTACTTGTACATGAATGTGTCACTCACTACTCACTTGTTTCAAAGTTTTAGACTTGTTCATAATAATAAAGAACAAGAAAAATTTTAAGTGTACCGAAGAACATCGGTGTTTCAGTTGTTTTAACCGTTGATTTTAATTAATATATATTATATATATTTTTTATAGTTAAGATCAACGGTTAAAACAACTGGAACACCAGTGTTTCCAGTACACTTGAAACTCTTCCTAAAAAACAAGAATTTGTTTCTTATAACTACAATTTTTACACTTATGTATTTGAAATGTTTAGAGTCCACGTCCAAAAAAAAAATGTTTAGAGTCCAAGAGAGGTGGCAATAGCACCTAGTGCTCCACCTGCTACAACACCCTAACCTACCACAGAGTATTATTACAACTTATGATTATACCATAGTTGCAATTTATGTATGGTATTTTTTTTATTAAATAGTCAAATGTATATATATCTTTTGTGCAAAACACCAAAGAAATCCAAGAAGTAACAAGTATTTCCAGTAAACTAGAAAATGGTGAATCTTTGATGGTTTTAAGCATAATCATTCAGTCTACTATACTAGTATTGATGTGCGTTCATTTTTGGCAGTTTTGGTTTTGTAAGTTCTAATATTTGTTGAGTATTCTGAATTATTAGTCTGCTTTTTATTATTTGTGTTTCAACTTTTGGTATTGAGATTCACATTCATGATACTAATATTGCCATAACTTTGTATTTTGCTTATTATTATTCTTTAAAAAGGTAAAGACTTTAGAGCCTAAGAAGGACAATGATCTTGTGGGTTGCTAGAGAAAAATAAAGAATAAGGATAAGGTGAAAAAGAATGAACAAATGGAAGAAGTAGGCTCTAGCTAGTTGCTGTGTAAGAAAAATGCAAAGGGTTCAATGCTTTATATATATGGATATAGGATAGTCGGGTGTAGCTAATAAAAATGGAATCTGAATAGAGAAAACAAGGGAAAAAAAAAGAAAGTGTTTTGCTTGCTGCCGTCACCATCAATTCTCCAATTCAGCAACTCTTTGAGCTTCAAAACAAGTAGGATTTTTTGTCTATATCTTAATAAGTGAATGCATGTGTTAGATTATATGTTGTACCTTATTTTATGAATTATTATACTTGGATTTGTTAGTCGCTGTTCTTTTTTCAATTATTTTTACACTTTGTGTCTTATATTATTATCAAGAATTCTTAATAACTTGCAGGAATGGTAACATAATGGATTTTGCCATGGCATGCTCAAATACATTTGGACTTGTTAGTTGTTACCGGCATGCTTCTATTTGGACTCAGTTTGTGTGAAATTCCCAGGGGAATTTGGTTGAATGTAGATTGGAACATTAGCAAAAAGTCCTTTCCCACAAAGTCGTAAAAATGGCTGTCAAGTTAGATGGGGCCCACCAGGATTTTTCGAATGCCATTATTGTAAGTTAGTCACACCAACACTATTGCCATAAGTTCTATTAGGCATCTTACACACTTATTTATGTGCTGCTGCCATTGCTTCCTTCTGTTAATTTTTTTTAATAAAATTAATAGAGATTAGTTTTCTCACAATTTTTTCTTCTTAGAAATAGAATAATGATACCTACCTGAAATATTAATTTATAACAGAATTTCTATGGCGGCGTATTGATGCGGATTTTTAAACCACAAACTACCAGCAAGTACATTGGGTCGTATCAAGTAGTAAACTCACGATGAGTGAGTGTCGATCTCCTAAGGATTAACAGATTAAGCAAGCAATAGTCAATCAATTGTTCTAGTCAGACAATCAAAATTAAGTTTTTAGAAAGCTTAACAATAATAGTGAAGTAAACGAAGGCAAACAATAAGTGTTGAAAGATAATATAATAAAAGAGTTAAAGTTTTAGAGATGTTGAATCTTCCGAATCAATACTTTTCACTTTTTACTTTGATCATGAAAAGATACATCTATGGTAAATCATTGATAATCAAACCCCAATCTCTTGGTGATTTAATTTCTCTTTAACCTAATTAATTGCTAATTCCTTAATCAATTATTTAAGAAAAGAGTTGAAGAACGTTCACTGATTATAAGCCACACAATTCATAAGAATCTCCCTTAGTTGATTCGATATCACTTGATGGTTTATCAGTGGCTAAGAGAAGGGGGGTTGAATCTTAGCCCCCTTTTCACTTAGTAACTCTTATCTTTTAGAACACTTGAGGAGAAATTTCTTGTTTTTTGTCTCGTGCCTAGTCAAGAGACCTTTTCGTTTTGTCTCCTATGCAGCAGAAACAGAAATGGAGTAGAAGAAAGAGAGAATTACACCAAGATATATCCTGGTTCGGCTGTTAAGTGCAGTGCAGCCTACATCCAGTCTCCATCACAACAATGATGGAATTTCACTAAAATCATCTTTGATTACAAACACCAATTCTCACTAGGAACTACTCTTTCTATCCGGGACAAGTCCAGAATCTAACCCAATTCTGAACTTGACTTAGTCACCTACCAAGCTTTCAACTGCTAAGTGCTAACCCAACTTGCAAGGGGATTCCCACAGAATCATGAAACACAACACAGATGTACAAAGGACCTCTAAGGACATCTATGGCTTTTTCTTTTAATTTTGCACTCTCTGCCTTTTTCCGCTCTATGGCTTTTTCTTACAAACCTCAATGTTTGCCTTTTTCTATGAGACTCAAGACAGACAAAATTAAACAGAAAATTACAAAACAGAAAATATTGAAGGAGAAGAACTTCTGTTAGCTTAGGTAGCTATAAGAACCCTGTGCTTTGCACTCTCACTCCTTGCTTCAAGCCCTGGCTGTTCTCCTTTATTTATAAAAGGGGAAGCCTCCACGGTTAAAACTGTTGAACCAAGCTAAACTTCTTCTTCTTCAAGCAAACCAGTTCGGCCAGAGAGAGAGAGGAGAGATAACTGAATGTAAAACCCAACATGCAATTATCTCTGTGTCTTTCCTTTACACCAAGCTTCACCAATCCAAGCCATCCATCTTGACTTGCACTCCAAGAAGGATCCCTAGCCCTTGATGCACTCTTGATGCATGACAGCTCCTCCTGCTCCACTTTTGCTTCCTCCTTCACGTATGGGTGAACACAAAGCAGAGACGAGCCATGATCTTCTTCCTCTGACCGAGATCATCTTCTTCCATTTTTGGTATGGAGAGCATGAGCTTACTTCACAAAATCTTACCCCCTTTTGGTGAAGATCTCAGCCACAGCATACTTTTTGTTTTCTTTTTCTTGTCATCATTACAATGGTCTTGCAACACACTCTTTCTTCTTTTTGGTAGCTTGCATTAGCTTCCATTTTTGTGAAGTGACCACCGAAAATAAAGAGAGAGTAGAGAGAGAAGAGAGAGAAAAGCAAAGCTATGGGAGTAATGAATATTATCAAAAGAAATCAACTAAGATCAACTCCCTATGCTTATTGTATGGTAGCGTGTAAGCTATACTTAATGCCATCAAATCACTTTAACTTTTCTCTTTCATGTTTCCAATGTCTGTATTAACTTCACTTAATAAAATTTGAATTCCATCAAAAGATGAAAGTGGAACCCGTTGAAAGCATGCAACATTGGCTTTCTCTCTTTTTTCAATTCGGACCAACCTTTTTTGGTCTTGTAGCAAATAATAATTTTGGGCTTGTTTAAATAAATCTGGCCCAATAATCATATTAATAATTCAACCATAATAGTTAAGACAATTGTTTGAAACCAAGGCTGAATTTTAATCTCACATGGGCCTTACTATTTTAGCCCAAAGCCAAATCCTGCAAGTAACAAAAAAAATTATTAATTAGCACACTAAAATTAGATTAGTATTTTTTCAATTAATTCTATTAATAATGTTTGATCATCACTAAAAAAATTGAAATGGAAAGAAATCAAAGATTAGAGTACTCCCTTTGAATATTAGGATTCCTTCCTGTTCATACCCAGGGTCGAGCTGTCCGACCCGGGCTGATTGACGACAAGTCGACCGACCTCTTCAAGTCAGGACTATCCGACCTCTTCTCAAAGAGCTCGGCCAAATCACCAGGAAAGCCCAAAAAAGAGCCCAAATAGAGGAACACGACCCAAATCCAAAGGCAGCCCAAGCCTATAAAGATAAGGGCGGTTCCCTTGAAGATAAGATGACTTCACTCAAAGATAAGATAACTATCTTATCTCCAGAAAGGTCACTCCTCACCATTATAAATACACTGGAGCACCCAGATATAACTCATAATCTGATTCTACAAAAATACCTGCTTAATATCCTTGCTAACTTAAGCATCGGAGTCCCTTGCAGGTACCACCACCCCTCGGTGACAAAGGATCAGCAGCCAATCAGTCCAACAAGTCGGATACGACAGCTCCAGTCACCACTCGCAAGCCGGACACGTCATCTCCGACCAGCATAGAAGATCTCGTCTGAGATCGACCTACAGTTTCAGGTAACCCTCGGAACATTGGCGCCGTTGCCGGGGAACCTGGAAGTCATCCCATCATCATGACGGACAACTTGGACAACGACCACAACTCTGATTTGGAGAACAGAACACCACATAAGAACGCGGAGGTTACACTAGACGATACTTCTTAACCTAACAAAGGCAAGAACTCCCTAAACATGGGAACCATGGAGGCACTTCAGGATCGCTTAAAACAACTCGAAAAAGAGGTTGAATATCAACGGGAAGCCGAGAGAGACCTACGAAGGGAAGCTAGCAGGCAACACCGCGAATTAGAGGACAAGCTTCTAAAGCTCGAAGCCGATCTCAAAGCTAAAACTACTCGATCCAGCCACGAAGATAGCTCCCGCAAGGATCAAGACCCCTTCACCAAAGAGATCATGAAGGCCAGAATCCCAAAAGACTTCAAACCTCCCGACATGACTCTATACGATGGCACCTCAAATCCCAGCCATCATCTCAGCAACTTCAGAAGTAGAATGTATCTCACCGACGCCTCAGATGCAACTCGGTGCAAAGCTTTCCCGACTACCCTGACGAAGACAACAATTAAATGGTTCGACAATCTGTCCCCTAGGTCCATCTCAAGCTTTGACGACTTAGCCAAAAAATTTCTAGCCAGATTCTCCATCCAAAAAGACAAAACTAAACACGCCCCAAGTCTACTAGGGATCAAGCAAGGAGATCGGAAAAGTCTTCGTAGCTACATGGAAAGATTCAACAAGACATGTTTGGACATACAAAGTCTACCAACAGAAGCAGCCATTATGGGTCTCATCAATGGCCTGTGAGAGGGACCTTTCAGTCACTCCATATCGAAAAAACATCCCACATCTCTAAATAAAGTGCAAGAACGAGCAGAAAAGTACATCAACATGGAGGAAAACTCCCGATTAGGAGAGACCTCAAAGCCCAGATTCCCCTACTCCTCCCGAGATAAGGATGAAGAGTCCAAGAAAAAAGAAGATCAGCATGGAGAAAAAATAAAAAAAATACCACAATTACACCCCTCTTCGGGTGTCTCTTGTAGATGTCTATCGAGAAGTATGCCACACTGAAAAGATACCCCCACCTCGCCCACTCAAAAGCAAGAAAGGAGGGGAAATCAGATAGAATAATGTGAATACCATCGAATCTATGGACATCTCACCAACGAATGCTTCGATTTGAAGAATATCATAGAAAAACTAGTAAGAGAAGGAAGACTAGATCGGTACCTAGCTAGCAAAACAGATGAGCCAAGAAAAAGAAGAAGAGACAAAGAGGTCGGACGAACTGAACGACCACCTCGTACCCCGGAAAGACATGTCCACATGATACATGGAGGATTTGCGGGAGGAAGAATCTCCAAATCATCTCGCAAAAGACATCTGAAAGAAGTATATCATGTCGAAGGAGGAGAAGGAGCACCCGAACTCTTCACTATCACCTTCACCAAAGAGGACGCAGTTGGCGTCATCTCAGGACATGACGATCCCATGGTCATCACTATCATATTAGCCAACGCTAATCTCCACCGCACATTGGTAGACCAGGGAAGCTCGGCTGAAATACTATTCAAAATCGCCTTTGAGAAACTCGGCCTAGAGAAAAAAGAACTCAGAGCATATCCAAACAGCCTATTCGGGCTGGGAGACACTCTAATCCAACCACTTGGATACATCTCATTGCACACAACCTTTGGAAAAGGAAATCGGTCAAGGACACTCAACATAGACTACATTGTGGTCGATGTAAGAACAGCCTACAATTCCCTGATAGGTCGGACAATGATAAATCAACTCGGCGCAGTATTCTCGACTCCACATCTGTGCATGAAGTTTCCAACCACAGAAGGGATCACTACAATAAGAGTAGACCAGAAGACAGCGCGCCGTTGTTATAATGAAAGTTTGAACCTCAGGGGCAAAGGAGAAAAAATCAACACCATTGAACTCGGGAGAGTTCGAGGGCGGGAAGAACTTCGGCCTCAACCTGAAGGCGAGACAGAAAAAGTCCAAATCAGAGATACTTCAGAAAAAACAACTAATATTGGCACAATCCTAAAAGGAGACGTCAAGAAATCCCTCATACAGTTCCTAAGAGACAATGTCGACCTCTTTGCATGGAAGGCCGCAGACATGCCAGGCATAAACCTTAAGTTAATGTGCCATAAGTTGGCAGTTTTCCCAAGATCTCGGCCAGTACAGCAGAGACGTAGAAAGCTTGGACCAGAACGATCTCAAGCTGTGGAAGAACAGGTACAAGCTCTACTAGAGGCAGGATTCATAAGAGAAGTCAAGTACCTACTATGGCTAGCTAACGTCGTCTGGGTGAAAAAATCAAATGGGAAGTGGCGGATGTGCACCAACTACACTGATCTCAACAAAGCCTACCCAAAAGATCCTTATCCACTCCCAAGTATCGATGCTCTGGTGGATACCTCCTCCAGATACAAATACCTCTCGTTTATGGACGCCTATTCGGGATACAATCAAATCCCGATGTACCCGCTTGATCAAGAAAAAACCTCATTCTTAACCCCGAAAGCAAACTACTATTATATTGTCATGCCGTTCAGACTCAAAAACGCAGGAGCCACTTATCAAAGATTAATGAATAAGGTCTTCGCAGAACACATCAAGAAAGTCATGGAAGTCTACGTGGACGACATGTTAATAAAGACACAAAGTGAAGAGTCGTTACTGTCCGACCTCACCCAAGTATTCGACACTATAAGAAGGCATGGCATGCGACTTAACCCTACAAAATGCACCTTCGCAGTAGAAGCTGGAAAATTCTTGGGTTTTATGCTCACACAAAGAGGAATCGAGACAAATCCGGATAAATGCCGGGCTATACTCGACATGAAAAGTCCAACCTGTGTCAAAAAGGTACAACAACTCAATAGAAGATTGGCAGCCTTGTCCAGATTTTTGGCTGGATCGGCAATAAGATCTCTACCCTTCTACGCCACTCTAAGGAAGGGAAAGAGGTTTGAATGGACAACAGAGTGTGAGCAGGCCTTCCAGGATTTCAAAAGGTTCCTGGGATAACCACCTATTCTAACTCGACCACGGGAAGGAGAACCACTTGTATTGTACCTCGCAGTAGGAAATCGGGCAGTAGCCTCAGCACTGGTCCGAGAAGACGACAGTGGACAACAACCTATATACTTCATCAGCAAAGCACTACAAGGGTCCGAACTAAACTACCAAAAAATAGAGAAATTCGCCTATGCTCTCATACTAACATCTCGATGACTTCGCCCATATTTCCAAGCCCACATCATCAGGGTTCGGACCAACCAGCCCATAAAGGGCATTCTGTAGAAAACAGATTTAGTAGGAAGAATCTTGTAATGGGCAGTCGAGTTGTCCAAATTCGACCTTCAATATGAAGCTCGGACAGCCATCAAATCATAGTATCTGGCCGACTTCATTGCAGAGTTTACGGACACCCCAAAAATCCCTATAGAATAGAATCTCTACGTAGACGGCTCCTCAAACAAAACTGGAAGTGGCGCAGGCGTGATAATAGAAAGTGACCAGGGAACCCAAATCAAACTTTTCCTCAAATTCGGGTTTCCTACTTCAAACAACCAGGCCGAATATGAGGCACTACTAGCTGGTTTGAAGCTGGCTAAGGAGGTTGGAGCTCAAAAGCTTATCATCTTCAGCGACTCACAAGTAGTCACCTCACAAATAGCAGGGAGCTACCAAGCCAAGGATCCCACCATGAAAAAGTACTTTGATAAAACCAAGGGAACAGAATGCACGAGCTGATGCGCTCTCAAAACTAGCCAGCACCAAATCAGGGGGCAACAATAGAAGCATCATCCAGGAAATACTACAGAACCCGTCAATCTCGGAAGAAAAAAAGGTCCTAGCCATAACAGGTCTGGATCAAGGATGGATGACACCCATAATTAACTACCTAAAAACAGAAACACTCCCTACAGATAAAAAAAAGGCAAAGAGGTTAAAATGAGAGGCACAATATTACACCATCATAAACAATACTCTATATAAAAGAGGGATTTTAACACCCCTGTTGAAATGTGTATCGACTTCTAACACAAAGGAAGTTTTAGAAGAAATACACAGTGTCATCTGTGGCAACCATCTCAGAGCGCAAGCTCTCACCAAAAAAGTACTCTGGGCCGGATTCTATTGGCCGACTTTACAAAAAGAAACAACAGAATTCATAAAGACATGTCCACCATGTCAGAAACATGCCAATTTTCATATCTCCCCACCAGAGGAGCTCATCAGTGTAACCTCACCCTGGCCATTTGTAAAATGGGGACTCGATCTTCTCAGACCTTTCCCTCAAGGATCGGAACAAGTCAAGTTCCTCATCGTAGGGGTAGACTATTTCACAAAATGGATTGAGGCAGAACCCTTAGCTAATGCCACTGCTCAAAGAAGTCAGAAATTCCTATATAGGAACATTGTCACAAGGTTTGGGATTCCATACTCCATTACCACAGATAATGGCACTCAATTCACAGACACAGGCTTCAAAAAGTTAGTGGCCGACCTGAACATAAAACACCAATTCAGCTCCGTAGAACATCCCAGGCTAATGGACAAGTGATGAGCGGATAATTTATACGCTTTTTGGCATTGTTTCTAGGTAGTTTTTAATATGTTATAGTCACTTTTTATTATATTTTTATTAGTTTTTAAATAAAAATTACATTTCTGGACTTTACTATGAGTTTGTGTGTTTTTCTGTGATTTCAGGTAATTTCTGGCTGAAATTGAGGAAGCTGAGCAAAAATTTGATTCAGGCTGAAAAAGGACTGCAGATGCTGTTGGATTCTGACCTCCCTGCACTCAAAGTGGATTTTCTGAAGCTACAGGAGTCCAAATGGTGCGCTCCCAATTGCGTTGGAAAGTAGATATTCAGCGCTTTCCAGCAATATATAATAGTCCATACTTTGCTCAAGAATAGACGACGTAAACTGGCGTTCAACGCCAGTTCCATGTTGCAGTCTGGCGTTAGACGCCAGAAACATGTTACAAGTTGGAGTTAAACGCCCAAAACAGGTTACAACCTGGCGTTTAACTCCAGAAACAGCCTAAGCACGTGTAAAGCTTAAGTCTCAGCCCCAACACACACCAAGTGGGCTCCAGAAGTGGATTTCTGCACTATCTATCATAGTTTACTCATTCTCTGCAAACCTAGATTACTAACTTACTATTTAAACAACTTTTAGAGGATTATTTTGTAACTCATGACATTTTTAGATCTGAACTTTGTACTCCTTAACGGCATGAGTCTCTGAACTCCATTGTTGGGGGTGAGGAGCTCTGCTGTGTTTCGATGAATTAATGCAACTATTTCTGTTTTCTATTCAAACACGCTTGTTTCTATCTAAGATGTTTATTCGTACTTCAATATGATGGATGTGATGATCCGTGACACTCATCATCGTCCTCAACCTATGAACGCGTGCCTGACAACCACCTCCGTTCTACCTTCGATTGAATGAATATCTCTTGGATTCCTTAATCAGAATCTTCGTAGTATAAGCTAGAATCCATTGGCAGCATTCTTGAGAATCCGGAAAGTCTAAACCTTGTATGTGGTATTCCGAGTAGGATTTAGGGATTGAATGACTGTGACGAGCGTCAAACTCACAAGGGCTGGGCGTAGTGACAGACGCAAAAGGATCAATGGATCCTATTCCAGTATGAGAGGGAACCGACAGATGATTAGCCGTGCGGTGACAGCACACCTGGACCTTTTTCACTGAGAGGACGGATGGTAGCCATTGACAACGGTGATCCACCAATACACAGCTTGCCATAGGAGGAACCTTGCGTGCGTGAAGAAGAAGACAGGGAGAAAGCAGAGATTCAGAAGACAAAGCATCTCCAAAACTCCAACATATTCTCCATTACTGCAGAACAAGTATTTAATCCATGCTCTTTTATTCTTCGCAATTCATACTGATAATTATAGTTGATTTCCTGACTAAGATTTACAAGATAACCATAGATTGCTTCAAACCAACAATCTCCGTGGGATCGACCCTTACTCACATAAGGTATTACTTGGACGACCCAGTGCACTTGCTGGTTAGTGGTACGAGTTGTGAAAAGTGTGATTCACAATTCGTGCACCAAGTTTTTGGTGCCATTGCCGGGGATTGTTCGAGTTTGAACAACTGACGGTTCATCATGTTGCTTTGTCTTTTGGGTCAGAGTCTTTTACTTCCTTTTCAAAAATCTTTCAAAAGATTTTTATTTTTCTTTATTAATCTGTGATTTGTCTTTGATTCTTTTATTATTGTTCTTGTTAAAATTTTAGAATCCTTATTTTCTTTTTCAAAAATAATTTTTTGAAATTTTAATTTTTTTACTAATAATTGAATTTCTCTGTTTGAGTTTAGTTTTATATTTTAAGTTTGGTGTCAATTGAATGTCTTTATTTTCCTTTAAAATTTTCGAATTAGTGTTCATTGTTCTTTCTTGATCTTCAAGTTGTTCTTGTTTATTTTTCTTGTTTGATCTTTAGTTTCTCTTGTTCTGTGTCTTTTCTTGTTTTTCTTGTGCTTTTTCAAAATATCAGTTTCCAAGGAAAATTTTATTTTTTTATATAATATTAAAATACGTTAAATTTATAGCTCAATTGACTAGAGCGTTGTGCTTATGTTCTTGGTAATTGGCTATCTTCTTTTTAAAATTTTTTTAAATAATTTTTTTTTGATTAAATCTTGTGCCAAACTTTAAGTTTGGTGTTTTCTTGTTAGCTTTTCTTTTGTTTTCGAAAATTTTATGTAAGTTTTCTAAAAATTTTAAGTTTGGTGTTCTTTCTTCATGTTCTTGTTGTTCTTGTGAGTCTTCAAGGTGTTCTTGAGTTTTCCTTGTGTCTTGATTTTAAAATTTTTAAGTTTGGTGTTCCTTGGTATTTTTCCTCCAAAATTTTCGAAAATAAGGAGCATTAGATCTAAAAATTTTATGTTGTGTGTCTTTTGTGTGTTTTTCTTTTTCATCATAAAATTCAAAAATAAAAAAAATATCTTCTCTAACTATTTTTGAGCAAATTTCGAAATTTTTTTTCAAAAAATTCAGATTTTTATTTTAAAATTTCTATTTTATCTTATCTTAGTTTTAAAAATTTCAAAATTCAATTTTTTTTTTTCAAAAAAATCATATCTTTTTCAAAATTTTATCTTATCTTATTTCAAATTTCAAATTTCAACTCTCAAAATTTCAAAATTTAAATTTCAAAATTTAAAATTCAAAATCTAATTTTCAAATTTAAAAATCAAATCTTTTAAAAATTTAAATTTTTTTCAATTCCTTATCTTATATTGTTGACTTTTTCGAAAATTCAAAATTCAATTTTCAAATTTCAAATTTCAAATTTCAAATTTCAAATTTCAAAATTTAATTTTCAAATTTAAAATTTAAATTTCAAAATTTTTTAATTTAAATTGCTTATCTTCTCTTACCTAGCTTATCTTATCTTTTCTAATATCAAATCTTAAAATCAAATCTTTTTCATATCTTTTCTTTTTTTTTATTTTATTTTATTCTCTTACAAGTATCTTTAATTTTAAGACATATCTTTTTCAAAACTTCCTAACCAATTTCTCTCTCTTCATTTTTTTCGAAAATCCTCACCCACATCTTTTTCAAATCTTTTTAATTAATTAATTTAGTTTTCAATTTTCTTTTATTTTTTTCTTCTAATTTTCGAAAATATAGTAAATTTTTTATTTATTTTATTTTATTTTATTTTATTTTATTTTAATTTCGGTTTTCAAAAAAATTTTTTTTTTTTTGCAATCCGCATCATCTCCCTTTCTCCATCATGGACCTAAGTGGAAATGAACAGTCCAGAAGGACTCTGGGGTCATATGCTAACCCCACTACTGCTTCATATGGGAGCAGTATCTGTATACCCTCCATTGGAGTCAGTAGCTTTGAGTTGAATCCTCAGCTCATTATCATGGTGCAGCAAAGTTGCCAGTATTTCGGTCTTCCACAGGAAGAACCTACAGAATTTCTGGCACAATTTTTTCAAATTGCTGACACAGTACATGATAAGAAAGTAGATAAGGATGTCTACAGATTATTACTGTTTCCATTTGCTGTAAAAGACCAAGCTAAGAGGTGGTTAAATAACCAACCTAAGGCTAGCATAAGGACATGGAAACAGCTGTCAAAAAAATTTCTGAATCAATACTTTCCTCCAAAATGGATGACACAGCTAAGGCTGGACATCCAAGGCTTTAAACAAGGAGATAATGAATCTCTTTATGATGCCTGGGAGAGATACAGAGAGATGCTAAGAAAATGCCCCTCTGAAATATTTTCAGAATGGGTGCAGTTAGACATCTTCTATTATGGGCTTACAGAGAAAGCTCAAATTTCTCTAGATCACTCAGCTGGTGGATCTATACACATGAGAAAGACAATTGAAGATGCTCAAGAGCTTATTGATACAGTTGCCAGAAATCAGCATCTGTACCTAAGCAGTGAATCTTCCATGAAAGAAGAGGCTAAAACAGTAACTGCTGAACTTAGTCCTGCAGAACAAATTACTGAATTCAATCAGCAATTAGACTTTCTAACAAAACAGCTGGCCGAATTCAAGGAGATACTACAAGACACAAGAATGGCTAATATAAATATGGAGGTACAGTTGAAAAAAACAGAACAACAGTTATCAAAACAAATAACAGAAGAATGCTAAGCAGTTTAATTACAAAGTGGGAAAACATTAAATACCTCACTTCAAGGCAGCAGGAAGCCAAGAAATGAACAAACTGCTATCCAAAATCCCTCTGAGGACAGTAAGAGCCCAGAGAGGAATAACTCTGGCGTTCAAACGCCAGAAACAAGCAAGGAGTTGGCGTCAAACGCCCAATAGAAGCTCAGTTCTGGCGTTCAAATGCCAGTAACAAGTAAGGAGTTGGCGTCCAATGCCACTCCAGCTTCTAACTCTGGCATTCAAATGCCAGTGAGGGATCAGACACACACAAGTGCTAATAACAACCCCTCTAAAAAGGCTTCTCCAACCACCTCTGTAGGAAATAAACCTGCAGGAACTAAGGTTGAGGAATACAAAGCCAAGATGCCTTATCCTCAAAAACTCCGCCAAGAGGAGCAGGATAAGCAATTTGCTCGCTTTGCAGACTATCTCAGGACTCTTGAAATAAAGATTCTGTTTGCAGAGGCACTTGAGCAAATACCATCTTATGCCAAGTTCATGAAAGATATCTTGAGTCATAAGAAGGATTGGAGAGAAACTGAAAGAGTTCTCCTCACTGAAGAATGTAGTGCAGTCATTCTGAAAAGCTTCCTAGAAAAGCTTAAGGATCCCGGGAGCTTTCTGATACCGTGCACATTAGAGGGTAATTGCACCAAGACAGCTTTATGTGATCTTGGAGCAAGCATCAATCTAATACCTGCATCCACTATCAGAAAACTTGGTTTAACTGAAGAAGTCAAACCAACCCGGATATGTCTCCAACTTGCTGATGGCTCTATTAAATACCCATCAGGCGTGATTGAAGACATGATCGTCAGGGTTGGGCCATTCGCCTTTCCCACTAACTTTGTGGTTCTGGAAATGGAAGAGCACAAGAGTGCTACTCTCATTCTAGGAAGACCTTTCCTAGCAACTGGACGAACTCTCATTGATGTCCAAAAGGGGGAAGTAACCCTGAGAGTCAATGAGGATGAGTTTAAGTTGAATGCTGTCAAGGCTATGCAGCATCCAGACACACCAAAAGACTGCATAAAAGTTGATCTCATTGACTCTTTAGTAGAGGAGATCAACATGGCTGCGAGTCTCGAATCAGAGCTGGAAGACATCTTTAAAGATGTTCAGCCTGATTTGGAGGATTCAGAGGAATCAAAAGAACCTCTAAAACTTCCTCAGGAAGAGGAGAAACCTCCTAAACCCGAGCTCAAGCCATTACCACCATCTCTGAAATATGCATTTCTGGGAGAAGGTGACACTTTTTCGGTGATCATAAGCTCTGCTTTAAATCCACTGGAAGAGGAAGCACTACTTCAAGTGCTAAGGACACACAAGACAGCTCTTGGGTGGTCCATAAGTGACCTTAAGGGCATAAGCCCAGCTAGATGCATGCACAAGATCCTATTGGAGGATGATGCTAAGCCAGTGGTTCAACCACAGAGGCGGCTAAATCCAGCCATGAAGGAGGTGGTGCAGAAAGAGGTCACCAAGTTACTGGAGGCTGGGATTATTTATCCCATTTCTGACAGCCCCTGGGTGAGCCCTGTCCAAGTTGTGCCCAAAAAGGGAGGCATGACAGTGGTTCATAATGAAAAAAATGAACTGGTTCCTACAAGAACAGTTACAGGGTGGCGCATGTGTATTGACTACAGAAGGCTCAATACAGCCACCAGAAAGGATCATTTTCCTTTACCATTCATAGACCAGATGCTAGAAAGACTAGAAGGTCATGAATACTACTGCTTTTTGGATGGCTATTCAGGTTACAACCAGATTGCAGTAGATCCACAGGACCAAGAGAAAACAGCATTCACATGTCCTTTTGGAGTGTTTGCCTACAGAAGGATGCCTTTAGAAGGATGCCTTTTGGTCTGCGTAATGCACCTGCAACCTTTTAGAGGTGCATGCTCTCTATCTTCTCTGATATGGTAGAGAAATTTCTGGAAGTCTTCATGGATGACTTTTCAGTATTTGGAGACTCATTCAGCTCCTGTCTTGACCATTTAGCACTTGTTCTGAAAAGATGCCAAGAGACCAACCTGGTTTTAAACTGGGAAAAATGTCACTTTATGGTGACTGAAGGAATTGTCCTTGGGCATAAAATTTCAAACAAGGGAATAGAGGTGGATCAAGCTAAAGTGGAAGTAATTGAAAAGTTACCACCACCTGCCAATGTTAAGGCAATCAGAAGCTTTCTGGGGCATGCAGGATTCTATAGGAGGTTTATAAAAGATTTTTCAAAAATCGCAAAACCTCTGAGCAATCTGCTAGCTGCTGACACGCCCTTTGTGTTTGACACAGAGTGTCTGCAGGCATTTGAAACCCTGAAAGCTAAGCTGGTCACAACACCAGTTATTTCTGCACCAGTCTAGGCATTACCATTTGAACTAATGTATGATGCCAGTGACCATGCCATTGGTGCAGTACTGGGACAGAGGCATAACAAGCTTCTGCATGTCATTTATTATGCTAGCCGTGTTTTAAATGGTGCCCAGAAAAATTACACAACCACAGAAAAAGAATTGCTTGCAGTGGTTTATGCCATTGACAAGTTTAGATCATACTTAGTAGGATCAAAAGTGATTGTGTACACTGACCATGCTGCTCTTAAATATCTACTTACAAAGCAGGATTCAAAGCCTAGGCTCATAAGATGGGTGTTGCTTTTGCAAGAGTTTGATATAGAAATAAGAGACAGAAAAGGGACAGAGAACCAAGTGGCTGATCATCTGTCCCGGATAGAACTAGTAGAAGGAGCGTCCTTCCCTCTATTGAGATCTCTGAAACCTTTTCGGATGAGCATTTGTTTGCCATTCAGAAAACACCATGGTTTGCAGACATTGCAAACTATAAAGCTGCAAGGTTCATACCCAAAGAGTACAACAGGCAACAAAAGAAAAAATTAATCACTGATGCAAAGTACTACTTGTGGGATGAACCATATCTCTTTAAGAGATGTGCAGACGGAATAATCCGTAGGTGTATGCCTAGAGAAGAAGAACAGAAGATCCTATGGCATTGTCATGGATCACAATATGGAGGACATTTCGGAGGTGAGCGAACAGCTACAAAAGTCCTCCAATGTGGCTTCTATTGGCCCACTCTCTATAAAGACTCCCGAGAGTTTGTGCATAACTGTGACAGCTGCCAGAGAGCTGGTAATCTGCCTTATAGTTACGCCATGCCTCAGCAAGGGGTCTTGGAGATTGAGTTGTTTGATGTATGGGGTATTGACTTCGTGGGGCCTTTCCCACCATCATACTCAAACACTTATATTCTGGTGGCAGTCGACTATGTATCCAAATGGGTAGAGGCCATTGCCACTGATGACAAGTCATCTTAGCCTAGTTTTACTAGTCTTTTTCTTTGATTTTCAATAGGTTTTATGCACTTTCTTAGGCCACAAGTAAGTCAATTGGGTGGAATTTCATGTTTCCTTAGATTCAATCAACCATGGATGAATTGATGCATTTTCATGAGTTTTGTGCCATAATTGCTTAGATGACAAGAAGAAGAATAACTCTCATGATTATAGCATAGCTTTGATGCAATTGTTGATTGATGATAGGTGGAATAAAGCTTGGAAGAAGGTTGAAGAAAAGGGGATAGCAAGGGGCAAGAAGAGGCACTCACGTTTGAGCTCAAGTTTGCCTTAAACTTGGACTCAAACGTGAGGAAGAGTGCAACCACACCCTGGAAGCAAGCCAACGTTTGCGCCAATGTTTGCCTCAAACTTGAGGTCAAACGTTGGCGCCACAAGAACAAGGATGAATACCCCTGGAGCTATGCAACGTTTGCGCCAACGTTTGCCTCCAACTTGAGGTCAAACGTTGGCCACATCTCAGCAAGGAAAATCACCCCTAGAGCTTGGCAACATTTGCGCCAACGTTTGCCTCAAACATGAGGTCAAACGTTGGCACCATAAGAGAATGAATGAACACCCCTGTTTGATGATTCAATGAGCCACGTTTGCACCAACGTTTGCCTCAAACGTTAGGCCAAACGTTGGCTAGAAGAGCTGCTTGAGAAGGGTCACGTTTGAGCTCACGTTTGACCTCAAACGCTGGCTCAAACGTGGATGACAGCAACTTAGCCGAGCTGCATAATGTCACACACGAAGACGTTTGAGTCAACGTTTGCCTCAAACGTTGACTCAAACGTGAATGGTTCATGGCCCGGTTCACAAGTGGACTTCTTCCCAACACCAAGAGCAATCAACGGAGGCTACTACCAACCCAATTCCATCAAGACCAAGGGCCCAATTCAAGGCTTGAAGATCATTAAAAGAGAGTGTATAAACAGATTAGAATTTAAGTTTTTTGAGAGCGTCCCTTTTGAGAATTTTTAATACTTACAGTAGAGAGCTCATCTTTACATTTGAGTTGTTGCTTTTAGAATTTGAGAGTTCCTGGGACGGAGAATTGAATTCTCTTCCCTTGGGTTGCTTTTGCTTTCTTCTCTACACACTTTGTTTAAATCTTGGGGGTTGGATAATTGAAGGAATTCTGTTTCAATCTCACCCTGAGATCTCTCTGTTTGATTTACTGTACTTTTTGAGAAATCAATATTTGAATTCCTTTCTTCTACTGCTTGATATTTACTTTTCTTGCAATTGAATTCTAAATTTGGATCTAGGAAGGCATTGAGATCTAGACTTGGTTATCTAGTCTCTTGGGTCCTGAGATCTGGAGTTGTCATTCTATTTTCTCTGTTGAATGCTTTTCAAGTTTATTTACATTCCTATTTTAGATCCGGTTCAATTCAAGTCACCTTTTATTCTTCTATGTGTAGAGATTTATTGTTCTTTTGTTTAATTCTTGCAATCCCACATCCCTGACCCATTTACAATTCAAGCCATTTACATTTCTTGCACTCTAAGATTCTACAATTTATATTTCTTGCGTTCTAAGTTTCTGCCATTTAATTTCTTGTTCTTCAAGATTCAGCACTTTTATTTGCTTTTCTCTTTAATTTACTGCAATTCACCCTTTTCCCTTTACATTTCAAGCACTTTAGCTTCTGTCAATTACAAACCACTCAAACCAATACTTGATTCGCTTGACTAAATCAACCACTAAACTAAAATTGCTCAATCCTTCAATCCCTGTGGGATCGACCTCACTCATGTGAGTTATTATTACTTGATGCGACCCGGTACACTTACCGGTGAGTTTTGGGTATTTGGAATTTCGTTTTCCAAATTATTCCCATCAGCCGCACCCACTAATGATACTAAGATAGTGCTGAAGTTCCTCCAGAAACATATCTTCAGTAGGTTTGGTGTCCCTAGAGCACTAATTAGTGATGGGGGCACTCACTTCTGCAACAAACAGCTTTACTCTGCTATGGTCCGGTATGGAATTAGCCACAAGGTGGCAACTCCATATCATCCACAGACAAATGGGCAAGCTGAAGTCTCTAATAGAGAACTAAAAAGAATCCTGGAATGGACTGTAAGTACCCGTAGAAAGGATTGGGCAAGAAGCTTGGATGATGCTCTGTGGGCTTACAGAACAGCATTCAAGACTCCTATAGGGACCTCTCCATACCAGCTTGTGTATGGTAAGGCCTGTCATCTACCCGTGGAACTGGAGCATAAGGCCTACTGGGCAACCAGATTCCTAAACTTTGATGCCAAATTAGCTGGAGAAAAAAAGATTGCTCCAGCTGAATGAGCTAGAGGAATTCAGACTCATTGCTTTCGAAAATGCAAAGCTTTACAAAGAGAAAGCAAAAAGATGGCATGACAGAAAGCTGTCATCTAGAGTCTTTGAACCAGGATAGAAAGTTCTGTTGTTTAACTCTAGGCTCAGGCTATTTCTCGGGAAACTGAAATCCCGGTGGAGGAGACCATATGTGATTACAAGTATGTCACCATATGGCTCTATGGAGCTTCAAGACATTGATTCTGATAAGAAGTTCATTGTTAATGGACAGAGAATCAAGCATTATCTTGAAAGCAATATTGAGCAAGAGTGCTCAAGGCTGAGGCTGGATTAAAAGCTCAGCAAGGTCCAGCTAAAGACATTAAAGAAGCGCTTGTTGGGAGGCAACCCAATGTCATTTAATTATATCTATTTATTTTCCATTGCTATTTTATGTTTTCTTTAGGTTGATGATCATGTGAAGTCACAAAAACTACTGAAAAATCAAAAACAGAATGAAAAACAGCAATAAAAATAGCACACCCTGGAGGAGGAGTATTCTGGCGTTTAACGCCAGAAACAAGCATCTACCTGGCGTTAAACGCCAGAAACAAGCTACATTTGGGCGTTTAATGCCAGAAACAGGCAGCGGTCTGGCGTTAAACGCCAGGATTGCACAGCAAGGGCATTTTACACGCCTAATTGGAGCAGGGATGTTAAGTCCTTGACCCCACTTGATCTGTGGACCCCACAGGATCCCCTCAAGATCTGTAGACCCCACAGGATCCCTACCTTTCCTTCTTCATTTTCACACAACACAACCCTCTCTTCTTCCACTTGGCCGAATACATCTTCTTCCCCCATCTCCTTCATTTTCTTCTCCTTCTACTACTTTCTCTCTTCTTTTGCTCGGGGATGAGCAAACCTTCTAAGTTTGGTGTGGAAAAAGCATTGCTTTTTTGTTTTTCCATAACCACTAATTCCTCAAGGGATGCACTTCCCTCCACAAAACTATTAGGAGCAACAAAGACAAGGAAGAGACATAGAGGAGCTCAAGAGCACCATTGGTTCTTTAAGAAGAGGAAGACGCCATCCTCACTAAGGTGGACCCGTTCCTTAATCTCCTTGTTCTTATTTTCCTGTTTTTCGTTTATTATGCTTTATGTTTTATTTATATTTATGTCTTTACTATATGATCACTAGTATCTAAGTGTCTATGTCTTAAAGATATGAATGTCCTATGAATCCATCACCTTTCTTAAATGAAAAATGTTTTCTGAAAAAGAAAAAGAAGTACATGAATTTCGAATTTTAAAATAGTTTAATTATTTTGATGTGGTGGCATACTTTTTTTTTTCTGAATGAATGCTTGAACAATGCATATGTCTTTTGAATTTGTTGTTTATGAATGTTAAAATTGTTGGTTCTTGAAAGAATGATGAAAAAGGAGAAATATTATTTGATAATCTGAAACATCATAAAAATGATTCTTGAAGTAAGAAAAAGCAGTGAAGAACAAAAGCTTGCAGAAAGAAATGCAAAAAAAAAGAGAGCAAGAAAAAGAAGAAGCAAGCAGAAAAAGCCAAAAGCTCTTTAAACCAAAAGGCAAGAGCAAAAAGCTAATAGCCCTTAAAACCAAAAGGCAAGGGTAATAAGAAGGATCTAAGGCTTTGAGCATCAGTGGATAGGAGGGCCTAAAGGAATAAAATCCTGGCCTAAGCAGCTAAACCAAGCTGTCCCTAACCATGTGCTTGTGGCGTGAAGGTGTCGAGTGAAAACTTGAGACTGAGCGGTTAAAGTCGAGGTCAAAAGCAAAAACAGAGTGTACTTAAGAACCTTGGACACCTCTAATTGGGGACTTTAGCAAAGCTGAGTCACAATCTGAAAAGGTTCACCCAGTTATGTGTCTGTGGCATGTATGTATCCGGTGGTAATACTGGAAAACATAGTGCTTAGGGCCACGGCCAAGACTCATAAAGTAGCTGTGTTCAAGAATCAACATACTAAACTAGGAGAATCAATAACACTATCTGAATTCTGAGTTCCTATAGACGCCAATCATTCTGAACTTCAAAGGATAAAGTGAGATGCCAAAACTGTTCAGAAGCAAAAAGCTAATAGCCCCGCTCATCTAGTTAAGACTGATCTTCATAGATGTTTTTGGAATTCATTGTATATTCTCTTCTTTTTATCCTATTTTGTTTTTAGTTGCTTGGGGACAAGCAACAATTTAAGTTTGGTGTTGTGATGAGCGGATAATTTATACGCTTTTTGGCATTGTTTCTAGGTAGTTTTTAATATATTTTAGTCACTTTTTATTATATTTTTATTAGTTTTTAAATAAAAATCACATTTCTGGACTTTACTATGAGTTTATGTGTTTTTCTGTGATTTCAGGTAATTTCTGGCTGAAATTGAGGAAGCTGAGCAAAAATCTTATTCAGGCTGAAAAAGGACTGCAGATGCTGTTGGATTCTGACCTCCCTGCACTCAAAGTGGAATTTTTGGAGCTACAGGAGTCCAATTGGTGCGCTCCCAATTGCGTTGGAAAGTAGACATCCAGGGCTTTCCAAAAATATATAATAGTCCATACTTTTCTCAAGGATAGAGGACGTAAACTGGCGTTCAACGCCAGTTCCATGTTGCAGTCTGGCATTAAACGCCAGAAACAGGTTACAAGTTGGAATTAAATGCCCAAAATAGGTTACAACATGGCGTTTAACTCCAAAAACAGCCTAAGCACCAGCACACACCAAGTGGACCCCAAAAGTGGATTTCTGCACTATCTATCATAGTTTACTCATTCTCTGCAAACCTAGATTACTAGCTTACTATTTAAACAACTTTTAGAGGATTATTTTGTAACTCATGACATTTTTAGATCTGAACTTTGTACTCCTTAACGGCATGAGTCTCTGAACTCCATTGTTGGGGGTGAGGAGCTCTGCTGTGTTTCAATGAATTAATGCAACTATTTCTGTTTTCTATTCAAACACGCTTATTTCTATCTAAGATGTTTATTCATACTTCAATATGATGGATGTGATGATCCGTGACACTCATCATCATCCTCAACCTATGAATGCGTGCCTGACAACTACCTCCATTCTACCTTCGATTGAATGAATATCTCTTGGATTCCTTAATCAGAATATTCGTGGTATAAGCTAGAATCCATTGGCAGCATTCTTGAGAATCCGGAAAGTCTAAACATTGTCTATGGTATTCCGAGTAGGATTCAGGGATTGAATGACTGTGACGAGCTTCAAACTCACAAGGGCTGGGCGTAGTGACAGACGCAAAAGGATCAATGGATCCTATTCCAGCATGAGTGGGAACCGACAGCTGATTAGCCGTGCGGTGACAGCGCACCTGGACCTTTTTCACTGAGAGGACGGATGGTAGCCATTGACAACGGTGATCCACCAATACACAGCTTGCCATAGGAGGAACCTTGCGTGCGTGAAGAAGAAGACAGGGAGAAAGCAGAGATTCAGAAGACAAAGCATCTCCAAAACTCCAACATATTCTCCATTACTGCAGAACAAGTATTTAATCCATGCTCTTTTATTCTTCACAATTCATACTGATAATTATAATTGATTTCCTGACTAAGATTTACAAGATAACCATAGATTGCTTCAAACCAACAATCTTCGTGGGATCGACCTTTACTCACGTAAGGTATTACTTGGACGACCCAGTGCACTTGCTGGTTAGTGGTACGAGTTGTGAAAAGTGTGATTCACAATTCATGCACCAACAAGCAGAAGTTGCTAACAAGGTCATATTAGCCCGGCTGAAACGGAGATTACAAGATGCAAAAAGGGGCTGGGCTGAAGAGCTCCCACAAGTCCTATGGGCATATCGGACAACTCCACACTCTACAACAAGGGAGTCACCCTTCCGATTAGCTTACGGAATGGAGGCAATAATCCTAGTGGAAGTCGAAGAAGGATCACCTAGAGTAATTCACTACAGTGAAGAAGCCAACTCCCAACTTCAAAAGGAAGAACTCGACCTGCTTCCTGAAATCCGAGAAAGAGCTCGGATCAAGGAAGAGGCGTTAAAACGTCGGATGGCTTCAAGATACAATCAGAAGGTATTACAACGAAGGTTTGCCAACAACGACCTCATCCTAATCCAAAATGATATCGGAACAAGTCGATCGGGAGAGGGGAAGCTAGCAGCTAACTAGAAAGGACCCTATCGAGTCACAGAGGTACCGGGAAAAGGCTACCACAAGGTGTCCGAACTAGAAGGGCGAGAGCTACCAAGGTCGTGGCATGCCTGCAACCTAAGAAGGTATTATAGTTAAAGGTAATAAAAGATCTTAGGTCAAGGTGCACTCTTTTTCCTGAAAAGATTTTTTAACGAGGCACCAAGCCAAGATCTATAAAATTGCCCGACTTAGAGGGGAAAACACCCACATGTATATATTTGCATATTTTCTACCTTGAATAAAGTTTTTATCAGATTTTTTACAAATCCTCTTTACCAAGACGCATTAATCTGAAACGCAAAACATTCATCGCCCGATTATAAAGCTACAGATCAGCAAAAAGTGAAAACCAAACTCACTGCTCGATCACGATAAAGACTAACGAAGATGAAAACTAAATTCATTAAAGGTCGACCAAGCGATAATCAAACTCAATTTCTACAAAATTGGCAAGATGAAAAGCGACAAAAACAGATTAATGCAAGAAATTATCAAAAAGTGATCCATGAGAAAGGACCTGACGAGGTCTTAATAAAAATGGGTTACTAGAAATAACTTAAAGATGGACCGACATAAAGAAGTCAGACCAGTCGACTATAACAAAAGTTATAAAAAGTAAATCCCTAAGAAAGAGGCCTGGCCAGCCCTAAAAAAGAGGATTACTAGAAATAACTTAGAAGGGACCGGCATGATGAAGTCGGCCCAACAAAATCACACAAAGTTATAAAAAGTAATCCATAAAAGAGACCTGACAAAAGTCCAAATAATATGGATTACTAGAAATAACTTAGAAGAGACCGGCATGATGAAGTCGGCCCGACCAAGCTACCAAAAGTTTAAATACGTAATCCATAAAAAGAGACCTAACAAAGTCTGAACAAAATTGATTACTAAATAACTTAAAAGAGACCGGCATGACGAAGTCGGCCCAAGAAAACTACAAAAAGCTATACAAAGCAATCCATAAAAGAGACCTAACAAAGGTCCAAATAAAATGGATTACCAAAATAGCTTAGAAGGGACCGACATGCAGAAGTCGAACCAAAAGCTACAGAATTATAAAAAGTAAACCCCAAGGGGTTACTAAAAATAATTCACAAAGAAATCGATCGACAGAAGGTATGCACCAAGAGGGACTCAAATTGGACCCAAAAAGCCATAACCTCAAAAGAATCAATCTACACATATGAAAGTACAAAGGCAATCAAAAGAGGTCGGAAAACAAGATTCCAACACCTTGAAGATGCCTGGAAAATACTAAGTAGGCAACGAACAAGCATGTCATAGAAGAAACAAAGTTGATATAATAACAAGACTCAAGAGGCCACCTGAAGTCGACCCCAAGAGGCTTGAAATACTACTTTTGTTTTTTCAAAATAAGGTTGCTAAAAAAGCAACTAAAGTATCCAAAGTCAAACAAACTACCAAATTACAGAAATAAAAGTTTAAAAGCCCACAGACCGGGCTGTGCATCATACATCAAAGAAAAAATTATAGAAGATCCAAAGACTACCCAGTAGCAGTATCTCGGGATGAAGGAGGACGAGTCTGAAGGGGTACCGCATCTACTGTCCCATCATCCCGATTTAAGATCTGGACATCAGGATCGGACTCCGGCTGACCGACTTCAGCTGCCGGAGTCGAGGAAGGCGGGGCAACAGAGGCTTTGGCAGATGGTGCAGGAGGAGGGTCGACATCATCATCATCAGGGTCATCAGGGACAATCTTACCATCTTTTACAATGTTGTCCAAGCTAAAAAGGGAGAGGTCGAGCTCGGGCACAAGGACCCGAACCTGATCCCTCAAATTTTCATAAGCAGCATTCACACTGCCTACAAGATGACCCTGGAGCTTGGCATAGTCAGCTCGAACAGATTCCAAACTCTCCCTAAGATCCATCATCTCCCCATAAATTGTGACATAGCTCTCCTTATGCTTCAGCGCCATGACCTCAGCCAACTTGGCAGAAGCCACCGCAGCGGTAGCCCGAGTCTTCTCACCCTCCAACTCTTTTTCTAGCTTCGCCACCTTCACTTCAAGCTCCTCATTCAAACCCTTCATCCGGTCGAACTCTGATTTGGCCTCCTCCATAAAAGCTTTCGTTGTATGGATAGAAAGATACTGAGTAGCTCGGTATAGAGCCGCCCCCATATGTGCCATCTTAATGCTACTTCGGGTAATGAAGTCCAAATAACGAAGGAGGGAAACATCGTCAGTAGGAAAGGCACCATAAGGAGCAATTTGTTGGTCAACAAACCCGACAGCATCGAAGTCGGGGGCATCCAGATTGAAGGGCTCAACAGTCCTTTATCTTTTTGGAGGAGGAACGGCAGTAGAAGAAGAGGTAGCGGCTGAAGCTTGGGGAGGATCAATCAAGTGAACTCGAGGAGTATGAATCATCTTCCTCGGCCCAGGAGAGCTCGATATCGGCTGTTTCAGAGGAACATGAGAGGATCCTTCCCCAGCCACCTTGGCCGAGATGTTTTGGGCAGCTGTAGCCTTTCTCTCCTTCTTAAAGGCCCTCATGGACTAATTATTTTTAATCATCTCTGAAATAACATACAGCAAAAACCGAGTTATAAATCGGAAGGAAAAGGAAGGAACTCGACAAAATAAACAAAGCACAAAGAAGTCAACTACTACCCAGCTTAGCTCGGAGAAGAGAGGGATTTCCTAGAAATTTCTTTGTGTCAAGATGGGGAGGCTGCCCCCAATTCTCTTCTAACACAGTCACAAAGGCTTGCTCAACCTCATCCAACATCTTCCAAGTATACCTAGACACCACTACATTCTTTTGCCATTCTAAAGAAAAACTGGGCTCACCATTCTCATCCAAAAAGAAAGGTCGGGCTCCTTCAACAGCTCGGACCTCAAAGAAATAGTTCTTAAAATCACGAAAAGATTCATCGTACATTGAAAAAACTTTTTTCCTTGGGCAGCACGGAAAGATACCCAAGTAGCCTTCTTCTTAGCCACCCCGGGCTTAGTCAAAACAAAGAGGTAAAGAAAAAGAGTTTGAGATGGTTTAACATCAAACTCTTTACACAGTAATTGAAAAATCTTAAAGAAAGCCCCATGAATTTGGGTGAAGCTGGGAGGGAGATACATTGCACGACCACATCAAATTGGTCTCAAAAAGAGTAAAAGGGAAAGTAATGTTTAGCTGGCTAAAAAAATAGTCATAGGCATAAAAGAAGGGATGCTCCCCCTGGACCGAGGTCGGGAAACAAACCCTCTCATCGGAATCTGGTGCTACAAGCTCATAATCTTTCTCCTGGGCTCGACTACTACAAATCCTATGATGTTTCCTCAGCTCTACACAATATTCACAATAGCCAACAATATAACACCATTGCAATTCCCCGGCAACGGTGCCATTTTGATTGAAGAAATTTGTTGTGATGGTCTAGAATTTCTCTTGTAGAAATTAGAACTTCGTTGTAAGCATAGCTCCAAACCAACAAGCAATTCTCATATAAAAAATTTGAGTTGTCATAAGTATAAACCCCAAATAAAAATTAACCGAAGTATTTAAACTCCGGGTTGTCTCACAAGGAATTACAATAAAGTGTTTAATTATTGGCTATGAAAATGCAAGGGGGGTTTGATTTTATATTTTTTCAAGAAAAGTAAATGGCAAGAAAAATTAAATGACAAGAACAAATAAAATAAAGGAAAAGTACTCTTGGATAGGCATAGATAATTGAGATCACCATCCTTGTCTACAAACCAAATATTGATAATTATGAGAGGCCAACCCATTAAGTCTACTTTCAAAAGCCTTAAGTACATAATATCTACTCCTAGGCTTGAAGTATGTCAAATAGGCTTGATCACATCAACTCATAAGTCCCTACCTATCTACTAATTAGATTAGTAGTGGGTTAGTGTGAATGAGTATCAAATTGATCACCAAGGGTTCTCAAATCACCAATTCAATGAGACCCAATGACTCAAGGTCACTCAATTCTCTTAGCGTAGGCCAAGACCAAAGAAAGCTACTCAAAAACTAGTGTAAACATTTCATCAAATACTTAGAGTGCAAGAAAAGTAAATATTACAAAATGCTAGAATTAATGAAACCCATAACTATCATAAGCAAGAAATCCATAATAGCAAGCAAGATCAACATAAAAGAAACATAGAAACATAAATTTGTATTAAAGGAAAATTAAGATCCAACAAGGTTCATGAACATAAAAGTAACAAAATAAAGGAAATGAACAAGAAAAACTAAGAAGATTAAGACAATAGAACACTAAAATGTAAAGAGAATTGAAATCAAAACAAGAATTGAAAGAGAAAATTGAGAGAGATTAACCTAAACTACCCTAAATTCTAGAGAGAAGAGAGAGCTTCTCTCTCTAGAATTCTAGCCTAAAATATCATGAAAACTAAACTATGACTACTTGGTTCATTCCCCCCTCAATCCTTAGGTTCAATAGCATCAGAAATGAGTTGGATTGGGCCCAAAATGAGCTACAAATTGCTGGCCACGATTTCACTTTTAATGGGCCATGTGCAGCATCGGCGTGCATACGTACATGGCACGTGCGCGCCATAATACGTCAGGCAACTATAGTAAATTTTATATCATTTCAAAGCCCCTGATGTTAGATTTTGAACACAACTGGAACCGCCTCATTTGGACCTCTGTAGCTCAAGTTATGGTCGATTGAGTGCGTAGAGGTCAGGCTTGACAGCTTTGCGGTTCCTTCATTTCTCTGTGAGTTCTCCCACTTTGCATGCTTCTCTTCTCACTTCTTCCATTCAATACTTGCCTTATGAACCTGAAATTACTCAACAAACATACCAAAGAATCGAATGGATTTAAAGTGAGTTAAATTTAGCTATTTTAAGGCCTAAAAAGCATGTTTTCACATTTAAGCACAAATCAAGGGAGAATTACAAAACTATGCTATTTCATTGAATAAATGTGAAAAAAAGTGATAAAAACCCCCAAATTAAGCACAAGATAAACCACAAAATTGGGGTTTATCAAATCTCCCCACACTTAAACTAAGCATGTCCTCATGCTAAGAATAAAGAAGGACAAGAAAAGGGTATGAACATTTATTCAATGCAAATAAACTATATGCATCTATCTATATGAATGTAACTAAATGCAAGATGATTCTACCTACTCGGTTAAAAGTAAATCAATCTCCAAGAACATATATAAGCAAGTAGGGCAAAGGTCACATGACGACTCACAAACTCTACTAATTCAAATATCAAAATGAAGTTCAAATAGACTTGCAAGAAGAAAGCTCATGAAAGCCGGGAACAAGGAATTGAGCATCGAACCCTCACTGGAAGTGTTTGCACTCTAGTCGCTTGAGTGTATAGGGTTGATCACCCAGTTCTCTTCTACTCATGCTTTCTAAGATTTGTTTTTAATCTAACAATCAACAATTATTCAATGCATGCATTAACTCATCATGAGGTTTTATTCATAGGTTGTAATGGGGCTAGGGTAAAGGTAGGGATGCATATGGTCAAGTGAGCTTGAAATTTGTATCTTTGATTAGCCTAAGCTCTCACCAAACACATATAACAACCTATATAATTCTAATACACAACCTAGCTACCCATGATTCCCACTTTTTCACATACTCATGCATTCTCTTTAATTCACATTCCATATGCATTGATTTTTATTGAACTTTACTTTGGGGCATTTTTGTCCCCTTTTTATTTCTTTTTCTCTTTTTCTTTTTCTATTTTTTTCTTTTATATATATATATATATATATATATATATATATGTAATTTTTCTTTTTTTTTTATCATCATTTTTTTAAAGTATATACAAACGTATCAATGCATATGGTTTTACATATAGTGCATGAATATATACCCAATTCCCAAAAATCTTCAACAAAATACAAAAACACATTTTTCTCTCAACCAATGTCCCAAGTTTCCCATACCCAAATGATACACATTCTCACTAGCCTAAGCTAATTAAAGATCCAAACTAAGGACATTTATTATTTTTCACTTAAGGGTAGTGATGTGCTAACGTTAATAACAAAAGGGATTAAATAGGCTCAAATTTGGCTAACAATGGTTGGTGAAAGGTAGGCTATTTGGATAAGTGAGTTAAATGAAATTATGGCCTCAATCATATAAATGCATTCATACACATAATAATGGACATATAGAATCAAACAAATCAAAGATTACAATCATAGAAAGAGAATAATGCACACAAGAATAAAAAATAAGTGGTTATATGATGTAACCACACAATTAGGCTCAAAACTCACATGCTTGTGTTCTTAGCTCAAAAACCATGTTCCAAAATAAATTCTTCAAGCAAGTTTGTCACAAAAAATTTTCTTCAAATTGGTAGGGTGCCCTAAAAACAATTTTTCTTGGAAAAGAAATCATCACCCTAACCAAGTAGTCCTGACATAAAAAGAAATGGTAAAATATATACAAATTTTAACTAACATGCAATCTATCATGAAATGCAACAACTAACTAACAAAGAAAATCAAGAATTGGTGTTGAAAAAGGAAATTATTACCCATGGAGATCAGTCGGACGACCTCCCCACACTTAGAAATTTGCACTGTCCTCGGTGCATGCAAAGAAGAGCAAGGTGGACGGGTAGCTACAATTGATGAGCTCTTTCAAAAGGTTGTGCGGGTGAACTTGTTTGTTGCCCCATTAGAAGCTTTTCCGTCCCTTTTCTTCTTGGTGGCCAACCTAAAAGGAAAGAAAAAGAAAGAAAATTAAGCCTATAACGAAGATATCAAAGCAAATAGAATATAGGCGAGGGCTAATGCCAAATAAGAATAGGGTCCTCACTACATGTTAGCTACGCATGTGAGTGAGAAAGCAATATAGGCAAAGGGCATATCAACTAATACTTGATGCAAGAGGAAAGTCAAAGCATAATTGAATAACATGAAGAGCATGTTGCATCAAGCTTAATCAATAATTGACACAAACAAGATTAATGAGAAGCATGAGAGCAATTGGTCCTATCCTTACTCAATGATAATGAGGTACAAAAACAAGGGATCATGAGTTAGGAAGGATTAAAGCGCTAATCTTGTGTGTAGAGCAAATATTACAATTAATGCCAAACAAGTCACAAAGCACCAAGATTAATCAAGAAATTCTCAACAATTGAATATAAGAATCCAACACCATTATTCAAATAAGAAACTCAGAAAAAAATAAAGTAAAGACAGGCTATAAAAACAAAATGAAAATGCGAAGAATAAAAGTATGCGAATGCAATAGACAAAAGAAAATGGAAGATGAGAAAAAAACTCTTTTTTTTTACCAGCGCGGATGCCTCATGCACGCTTGCGCGCCGATGCGCAGTTGGCCAAAAGACGCGTACGCGCCAGGTGCGCGCACGCATGGGTTGCAGGCGCAGAATAGGCACAAACTGGGCATAACTCTCTAGAACATGTACCAGGAGGCAGGTGGCGCTATCGGCGCGCACGCGCACAGCGTGCATGCGCGCATTGCGCAATTAGCTTCAAGGACGCGTACGCGCCAGGTGCGCGTATGCGCGGGTGGTTTGTGCTTCAGGCATGGTGCTGGCGCAGTGTAGGCGTAACTCTCGGGTCAATATATGGAGGGGTGAGATTTTTCAATCCACGCATCCGCGCACATGGCGTGCTTGCGTGGATGGTCGAAAATGCTTGAGGCGTGCGTACGCGCCAGGTGCGTGCACGCGCAGGTTGGTGCTCTATTTTTCAAAATTTTTCCATGTTCTTGCACCAATCCAAGCATTCCAAACCTCCAAACAAATACCCAAACACCATAAAATCTTATTTAACATATTAGACTACCAAATAGACTCAATAAACTACTCTAAATATGAATTTAAACCAATTCTACTAATATTTACAAAAGAGAAAATGAAAAGATATTACCATGGTGGGGTGTCTCCCACCTAACACTTTTGTTTATTGTCCTTAAGTTGGACTTATGGGAAGCTCCTTGTTATGGTGGCTTGTGCTTGAATTCATCTTGAAACCTCCACCAATGCTTGGTTTTCTATTGTGCTCCAAAATTTCTAATGAGTTGCAACAAGTCTTGATGGAGTCCTTTACAAGCTAAGGGTTCCCAAAATTGATCCTCATATATACCCGGATCCCAAATCTTATTTCTACACCCATCTTCAAGTTGATCATCACAATTCCAATTGGGTGAGAAGTGATCCGAATTCTCAAGTAAACACCAAAGCATCTTCCTAGACCCCTTTAGTTGAGAATTATACCAACCATTGCACTTAGACTTTAAGCTTCCAACCATAAGGAACCTTGATTGGCATTTCCACCCACTAACCAATTCTTTCTTACTCTTGACTCCACAAAGAGCTCTAAGTTGCCCATCCGTCTCAAGCAAATCATATTCAAGTGAGAAATTAAAGCTTAGGGATAAGAATTTTACCCACTTGAATATTGTGTTGGATGATGGTGACTTAGGAAGGGGAACCTCCCCACACTTAGTCAATGCGAGGTCTACGCCCTTGTGCTCTTCTTTGACTACCCCCACCTCTTCACAAGCTTCTTCAATTTCAACCTCTTCCTCTTGGTATCTCTCTTCCAATTCAATCTCTTCTTCATTGCTTACCAAGGGTATGGGAGGTTGTGCATCTTCTTCTTTGATCACAATTTCAAGCCCAATGGGAGAGGATTCAATTGTAGATAAAAAATTCTCAATGATCGAATCCATCTCTTAATCAACCTCTTCCAATCTTTCATCACTCATACTATGCCTTGGAGGTTGCGCATTATCCTCCTCAACATCATTTTCAAGTTCAATGGAAGAAAGTTCAACAACTTCCACAAGATCATCAACAATATCACTTGGTGTGGAAGTGTTCTCAAGCTTGGAATCCACCTCTTGTTCAACTTCCTCTAACTCTTCAACCACTTCTTCTTCTTCAACAATCTCTTCACTCTCCACTTGTTGCAAGACATACCTCATCTCCTTGTCCTCATGTTGAGATTCTAAAATCTCCTTCATGCTCCTTTCTTCGGTTGACTTTTTACATTCATCCGTGGAGATGTTTTGCTTGTTGCATGAGTCTCGTGAGTCCAAGGCGGCTTTAATTTTGGCAAGGTTAGCCTCGATAACTTCATAATTCTTTTGGGCTTCCTCTTGCTCCTTTTGATGGATTATTGCTTGAAGCCGATCCATTGCTTCTTTGAGATGATCCATTGGCTCTTGGATGGATGGATATTGGTGTTCTTCCATGGAGGGTTATGGTGGAAAGGGAAATTCATTATGTGGTTGAAAGTTATCATACATAGGAGGTGATTCATCTTGGTGATTGGTGCACGAATTGTGAATCACACTTTTCACAACGCGTACCACTAACCAGCAAGTGCACTGGGTCGTCCAAGTAATACCTTACGTGAGTAAGGGTCGAATCCCACAGAGATTGTTGGTTTGAAGCAATCTATGGTTATCTTGTAAATCTTAGTCAGGAAGTCAATTATGTTTATCAATTGAATTGTGAATAACCAGTAGAGCATAAATTAAAAGTTACTTGTTGTGCAGTAATGGAGAATATGTTGGAGTTTTGGAGATGCTTTGTCCTCTGAATCTCTGCTTTCCTCTGTCTTCTGATTCACGCACGCACGTCCTCCTATGGCAAGCTGTGTGTTGGTGGATCACCATTGTCAATGGCTACCTTCCATCCTTCTAGTGAAAACTACGCTCACGCGCTCTGTCACAGCACGGCTAATCACCGGTTGGTTCTCGATCCGGTTGGAATAGGATTTACTATCCTTTTGCGTTTGTCACTAACGCCCAGCCTTCAGGAGTTTGAAGCTTGTCACAGTCATTCAATCATTGAATCCTACTCGGAATACCACAGACAAGGTTTAGACTTTCCGGATTCTCATGAATGCCGCCATCAGTTCTAGCTTATACCACGAAGATTCTGATTAAAGAATCTAAGAGATACTCATTCAGTCGGATATAGAACGGAGGTGGTTGTCAGGCACACGTTCATGGTTTGAGGAAGGTGATGAATGTCACGAATCATCACCTTCATCACAGTTAAGCGCGAATGAACATCTTAGATAGGAACAAGCGTGTTTGAATGGAAAACAGAAACACTTGCATTAATTCATTGAGACACAGCAGAGCTCCTCACCCCCAACAATGGGGTTTAGAGACTCATGCCGTCAGAGAATACAAAGTTTAGATCTGAAATGTCATGAGATACAAAATAAGTCTCTAAAAGTTGTTTAAATACTAAACTAGTAGCCTAGGGTTACAAAATATGAGTGGACTATGATGGATGATGCAGAGGTCCACTTCTGGGGCCCACTTGGTGTGTGCTGGGGCTGAGATTTGAGTGAGTCACGTGTAGAGGCCATTTGTGGAGTTGAACGCCAGTTTTTATGCCAGTTTGGGCGTTCAACTCCAGTTTTTTATCCTTTTCTGGCGCTGGACGCCAGAATTGGGCAGAGAACTGGCGTTGAACGCCAGGTTACGTCGTCTATCCTTGTGCAAAGTATGGACTATTATATATTGCTGGAAAGCCCTGGATGTCTACTTTCCAATTCAATTGGAAGCATGCCATTTCGAGTTCTGTAGCTCCAGAAAATCCACTTTGAGTGCAGGGAGGTCAGAATCCAACAGCATCAGCAGTCCTTTTTCAGCCTGAATCAGATTTTTGCTCAGCTCCTTCAATTTCAGCCAGAAAAATACCTGAAATTACAGAAAAACACACATCTCATAGTAAAGTCCAGAAATATGAATTTTTCCTAAAAACTACTAGAAATAGACTAAAAACTAACTAAAACATACTCTAAACTATATGAAATTATCCCCAAAAAGCGTATAAAATATCCGCTCATCACAACACCAAACTTAAACTGTTGCTTGTCCTCAAGCAACTAGACAAATAAAATAGAAGACTAATAGGTTGAGAAGTAATAATATCTTAGAGTTTTTTGATTGAAGCTTAGATCCTAATTAGATGAGCGGGACTAGTAGCTTTTTGCTTCTGAACAGTTTTGGCATCTCACTTTATCCATTGAAGCTCAGAGTGATTGGCATCTATAGGAACTCAGAATTCAGATAGTGTTATTGATTCTCTTAGTTCAGTGTGATGATTCTTGAACACAGCTTCTTTATAAGTCTTGGCCGTGGCCCTAAGCACTTTGTTTTCCAGTATTACTACCGGATACATAAATGCCACAGACACATAACTGGGTGAACCTTTTCAGATTGTGACTCAGCTTTGCTAAAGTCCCCAATTAGAGGTGTCCAGAGTTCTTAAGCACACTCTTCTTTTTGATTTGGACCTTGACTTTAACCGCTCAGTCTCAAGTTTTCACTTGACACTTGCACGCCACAAGCACATGGTTAGGGACAGCTTGGTTTAGCCGCTTAGACCAGGATTTTAGTCCTTTAGGCCCTCCTATCCACTAATGCTCAAAGCCTTGGGATCCTTTTTATTTGCCCTTGCCTTTTGGTTTTAAGGGTTATTGGCTTTTTCTGCTTGCTTTTTTTTTTTTTTTTTTTTTGCAAGCTTTGTTCTTTGCTGCTTTTTCTTGCTTCAAGAATCATTTTTATGATTTTTCAGATTCTCAATAACATGTCTCATGTTCATCATTCTTTCAAGAGCCAATATATTTAACAGTCTTAAACAACAAATTCAAAAGATATATGCACTGTTCGAGCATTCATTCAGAAGACAGAAAGCATTGCCACCACATTTAACCAATTAGAATTTGTTTTATTTAAACTCGAAATTTTATTGCTTCTTATTCAAAAGATCTACTACTTTATTCATGTTTAATGATGATGAGAAAAATAAACTATAGCTTAATTGGAGATAAAATCAAAATAGATACTAATTACTACTATATGACTTCTAAGGTAAACTTTTTATAAGGACACTGTCACAGAGTTAAGGCAGAAATTAGAAATTAACAACCTTTATTCTGGGGGTATGGGGGTTCCTCTGATCCTTGGGAGGCTTGGTATTACAGAAGACTTTTGGCACTTCAGTTCCCTTAAGTCACGTCCCTGCTCCTCTTGTTCTTTAAGCATATGGGTCAGCATTTGACTATGTTCCTTCTGTTGTTTTATTATTTGCTCCATAGCTTCCTGTAGCTTGGTGACAGACGTCTCAAGATATTCCCAATACTCCGCTTGAGGAATTTCTGGGAGGAATTCCTGTGCTCTCTTCTTGATAAGATCATCCTGTGCTTGTTGTCTCTCCATTGATGCTTTGGTGATTGACTTTTCAATTAGGATATATTCAGTTATTCCCATCTTGATGCAATGAATCATCACTGCTCTTTTAACTGTGACTTCAGAACGGTTGCTGGTGGGCAACAGAGAACGCCCAATGAAATCCAGCCATCCTTTGGCAACTGGTTTGAGATCCTCCCTCTTGAGTTGATTTCGGGCGCCCTTTGTGTTGGTGGTCCACCTGGCTCCAGGGATACATATGTCCTCTAGAATCTTATCCAGGCCAATGTCTACTCTCATCATCCTCCTGTTGAAGGAGTCTGGATCATCCTTTAGCTGAGGTAGCTTTAATATCTCTCTGATCTTGTCAGGGGTGGTATGAACAATCTTTCCACTGACCATGGTCCGAAATTCGTAGCAGGCTGTTCCAGATAGTCTTTGCTTGTCAGTCTGCCATATATTAGCATAGAACTCCTGGACCATGTTCCTTCCTACTTTCGTTTCAGGATTAGCTAGGACTTCCCAGTTCCTGATTCGAATTTGCTCCTGGATCTCCGGATATTCATCTTCTTTCAGATCGAATCTAACTTCCGGGATCACTGATCTCAGTCCCATTACTTTAAGATAATGGTCTGAATGTTCTTTAGATAAGAACTTCCCTTGATTCCAAAGTGGTTTTGGAACGCTCTCTTTCTTGCCTCTAGGAGTGTATTGTTTCCCTTTGGGAGCCATGATCTTAGTGATTTCGGAAAAACACACCAAACTTAGAGGTTTGCTTGTCCTCAAGCAAAAGTAAAGAAAGGAGAGGGATAGAAGGAGATTGAGTAGCACTTGTTGATGAAGGAGGGGGGAGGCCGAACACAATTTAAAGGGGTGGGGGGGTTGGGTTTTCGAAAAATTGGAAGAGATAAGATAAAAAGATTGAGTTGAAAAAGATAAGATAGAAGATAGAGTTTAATTTTGAAAAGATATGATAGATTTTTGAAAAAGATAACTCTGAATTTTGAAAAAGATAATATGGATATTTGAAAAAGATATGGATTAGTTGAAAAGATTTTTGAGTGAAAAAGATAGATTTGTTTTCAGAAAAGATTTTGAAAAGAGTTGGATTGAATTTGGAAAGATGGATTTTTAGAAATTAAGGATTTTGGAAATCAGGGTTCTTGATATGTTCATGTAAAAATATGCATTGAAGCATAAAATTTGAAATTAAGATGGAAATACGTGTGGGATTACTGGATTTGGCTCCTCCCTGTCCTCCTGGCGTTTGAACGCCCAAACACTGCCTGTTTTGGGCGTTCAGCGCCCAGTTGCTGTCATTCCTGGCGTTCAACGCCCAGTGGGTGGCCATTTCTGGCGTTGAACGCCCAAATGCTGCCATTACTGGCGTTCAGCGCCCAGTGGATGCCCATTTTGGGCGCTGAACGCCCAAAATGCCCCTTTACTGGCGTTTTCTTGCCATTTAGCTCTTTTACTCTGTTTTGTGTGCCGAGGTCTTCTGTAAATGATTATTTACCTTGTTGTCAATGAACTCTATATAAAAAATAAAGATAGAAATAGGGCAAAATGCTTAGAGGATTGTTGCCCCATGGCTGGGTTGCCTCCCAGCAAGCGCTTCTTTATTGTCTTTAGCTGGACCTTGCTGAGCTTTTAATCTAGCTTCAGCCTTGAGCATTCTTGCTCAGTGTTGCCTTCAAGATAATGCTTGATTCTCTGTCCATTGACAATGAACTTCTTATCAGGATCAATATCTTGAAGCTCCACATAACCATATGGTGACACACTTGTAATCACGTATGGTCCCCTCCACCGGGATTTCAGTTTCCCGGGGAATAGCCTGAGTCTAGAGTTAAACAACAGGACCTTTTGTCCTGGTTTAAAGATTCTAGATGACAGCTTTCTGTCATGCCATTTTTTTTATTTTTCTTTATAAAGCTTGGCATTTTCGAAAGCTGTGAATCTGAATTCCTCTAGCTCATTTAGCTGGAGCAATCGTTTTTCTCCTGCTAATTTGGCATCTAAGTTTAGGAATCTGGTTGCCCAGTAGGCCTTATGTTCCAGTTCCACGGGCAAGTGGCATGCCTTACCATACACGAGTTGGTATGGAGAGGTCCCTATAGGGGTCTTGAATGCTGTTCTGTAAGCCCACAGAGCATCATCCAAGCTCCTTGCCCAATCCTTTCTACGGGTATTTACTGTCCGTTCCAGGATTCTCTTTAATTCTCTGTTAGAGACTTCAGCTTGCCCGTTGGTTTGTGGATGATATGGAGTGGCCACTTTGTGGCGAATTCCATACCGAACCATGGCAGAGTAAAGCTGTTTATTGCAGAAGTGAGTGCCCCCATCACTGATTAACACTCTAGGGACACCAAACCTGCTAAAGATATGTTTCTGGAGGAACTTCAGCACTGTTTTAGTATCATTGGTGGGTGTGGCAATAGCCTCAACCCATTTTGATACATAGTCAACTGCCACCAGAATATAAGTGTTTGAGTATGATGGTGGGAAAGGTCCCATGAAGTCAATTCCCCATATATCAAACAACTCTATTTCCAAGATTCCTTGTTGAGGCATGGCGTAACCATGAGGCAGATTACCAGCTCTTTGGCAACTGTCACAATTACATACAAACTCTCGGGAATCTTTATAGAGTGTGGGCCAATAGAAGCCACATTGGAGGACCTTGGTGGCTGTTCGCTCACCTCCGAAATGACCTCCATATTGAGATCCATGGCAATGCCATAGGATTCTCTGTGCTTCCTCTCTGGGGACACACCTACAGATAATTCCGTCTGCACATCTCTTAAAGAGATAGGGCTCATCCCACAAGTAGTACTTTGCATCAGTAATTAGTTTCTTTTTTTGTATTCTATTGTACTCCTTGGGTATGAACCTTGCAGCTTTATAGTTTGCAATATCGGCAAACCATGGTGCTTCCTGAATGGCAAATAGATGCTCATCAGGGAACGTCTCAGAGATCTCAAGGAAGGGGAGGGACGTCCCTTCCACTGGCTCTATCCGGGACAGATGATCAGCTACTTGGTTCTCTGTCCCTTTTCTGTCTCTTATTTCTATATCAAACTCTTGCAGAAGCAATACCCATCTGATGAGCCTGGGTTTTGAATCCTGCTTTGTGAGTAGATACTTAAGAGCAGCATGATCAGTATACACAATCACTTTTGATCCTACTAAGTATGATCTGAACTTGTCAATGGCGTAAACCACTGCAAGTAGTTCTTTTTCTGTGGTTGTGTAATTTTTCTGGGCATCATTTAGAACGCGACTGGCATAATAAATGACATGCAGAAGCTTGTCATGCCTCTGTCCCAATACTGCACCAATGGCATGATCACTGGCATCACACATTAACTCAAATGGCAATGTCCAGTCTGGTGCAGAAATGACTGGTGCTGTGACCAGCTTAGCTTTCAGCGTTTCAAACGCCTGCAGGCATGCTGTGTCAAACACAAATGGCGTGTCAGCAGCTAGCAGATTGCTTAGAGGTTTTGCGATTTTTGAAAAATCCTTGATAAACCTCCTATAGAATCCTGCATGCCCCAGAAAGCTTCTGATTGCCTTAACATTGGCAGGTGGTGGTAATTTTTCAATTACCTCTATTTTCGCTTGATCCACCTCTATTCCCTTGTTTGAGATTTTATGCCTAAGAACAATTCCTTCAGTCACCATGAAGTGACACTTTTCCCAGTTTAAAACTAGGTTAGTTTCTTGGCATCTTTTCAGAACAAGTTTCAGGTGATCAAGACAGGAGCTGAATGAGTCTCCATATACTAAGAAGTCATCCATGAAGACTTCCAGAAATTTTTCCACCATGTCAGAGAAAGTAGAGAGCATGCATCTCTGGAAGGTTGCAGGTGCATTGCATAGCCCAAAGGGCATCCTTCTATAAGCAAACACTCCGGATGGACATGTGAATGCTGTTTTCTCTTGATCCTGGGGATCTACTGCAATCTGGTTATAGCCTGAGTAGCCATCCAAAAAGCAGTAATAATCATGACCTGCTAGTCTTTCTAGCATCTGGTCTATGAATGGTAAAGGAAAATGATCCTTTCTGGTGGCTGTATTGAGCCTTCTGTAGTCAATACACATGCGCCACCCTGTAACTGTTCTTGTAGGAACCAGTTCATTTTTTTCATTATGAATCACTGTCATGCCTCCCTTTTTTGGGACGACTTGAACAGGGCTCACCCAGGGGCTGTCAGAAATAGGATAAATAATCCCAGCCTCCAGTAATTTGGTGACCTCTTTCTGCACCACTTCCTTCATGGCTGGATTTAGCCGCCTCTGTGGTTGAACCACTGGTTTGGCATTATCCTCCAATAGGATTTTGTGCATGCATCTAGCTGGGCTTATGCCCTTAAGGTCACCTATGGACCACCCAAGAGCTGTCTTGTGTGTCCTTAGCACTTGAATAAGTGCTTCCTCTTCCTGTGAATTTAAAGCAGAGCTTATGATCACTGGAAAAGTGTCACCTTCTCCTAGAAATGCATATTTCAAGGATGGTGGCAGTGGCTTGAGCTCTGGTTTAGGAGGTTTTTCCTCTTTCAGAAGAAAGTTCAGAGGCTCTTTCATGTCCCCTGAATCCTCCAAATCAGGCTGAACATCTTTAAAGATGTCTTCCAACTCTGATTCGAGACTCTCAGCCATGTTGATCTCTTCTACCAAAGAGTCAATAAGGTCAACTTTCATGCAGTCTGTTGATGTGTCTGGATGCTGCATGGCTTTGACAGCGTTCAATTTGAACTCGTCATCGTTGACTCTCAGGGTTATTTCCCCTGTTGGACGTCAATGAGGGATCGTCCAGTTGCTAGGAAGGGTCTTCCTAGAATGAGAGTAGCACTCTTGTGCTCCTCCATTTCCAGCACAACAAAGTCAGTGGGAAAGGCGAATGGCCCAACTCTGACAATCATGTCCTCAATCACGCCTGATGGGTATTTAGTGGAACCATCAGCAAGTTGGAGACATATCCGGGTTGGTTTAACTTCTTCAGTTAAGCCAAGCTTCCTGATAGTTGATGCAGGTATCAGGTTGATGCTTGCCCCAAGATCGCATAAAGCTGTCTTGGTGCAATCACCTTCTAATATGCATGGTATCAGAAAACTCCCAGGGTCTTTAAGCTTTTCAGGAAAGCTTTTCAGAATGACTGCACTGCATTCTTCAGTGAGGAGAACTCTTTCTGTTTCTCTCCACTCCTTTTTATGACTCAAGATCTCTTTCATGAACTTGGCATAAGAAGGTATTTGCTCAAGTGCCTCTGCAAATGGAATCTTTATTTCAAGAGTCCTTAGATAATCTGCAAAGCGAGCAAATTGCTTATCCTGCTCCTCTTTCCGGAGTTTTTGAGGATAAGGTATCTTGGCTTTATATTCCTCAACCTTAGTGGTTAAAGAAGCCTTTTTAGAGGGGTTGTTATCAGCACTTGTGTGTGTCTGATCCCTCACTGGCAATTGAATGCCAGAGTCAGAAGCTGGAGTGACGTTAGATGCCAGCTCACTGTCTGTTCCTGGCGCCTGAACGCCAGAAATGTGCCCCTGTTGGGCGTTCAACGCCAGATTCTTGCCCATTTCTGGCGTTGAACGCCAATCCTGCCTTGTTTCTGGCGCTGAACGCCAGTTTTGGGCATGGTCTGGGCGTTCAGCGCCAGCCTTCCACCCATTTTCTGGCGTTTTAGTGCCAGAATTATTTTTCCCTGGGCTCTTACTGTCCTCAGGGGAATCTTTGGTGGGTTGCTCATTTCTTGAATTTTTGATGCCTTGAGGTGGGGTATTTAATGTTTTCCCACTTCTTAATTGAACTGCTTGGCATTCTTCTGCTATTTGCTTTGATAGCTGCTGCTTTGTTTGCTTAAACTGTTCTTCCATATGTATATTAGCTATCCTTGTCTCCTGTAACCTGTCTTTGAATTCAGCTAGCTGCTTTGTTAGAAAATCTAATTGCTGATTGAATTCAGCAGCTTGTTTTACAGTACTGAATTCAGCAGTTACTGTTTTAACCTCTTCATTCATGGAAGGGTTGCTGCTTAGATACAGATGCTGATTACTGGCAACTGTATCAATGAGCTCTTGAGCTTCTTCAATTGTCTTTCTCATATGGATAGATCCACCAGCTGAGTAATCTAAAGACATCTGAGCTCCTTCTGCAAGCCCATAGTAGAAGATGTCTAACTGAACCCACTCTGAAAACATTTCAGAGGGGCATTTTTGTAGCATCTCTCTGTATCTCTCCCAGGCATCATAAAGAGATTCATTATCTCCTTGTTTAAAGCCTTGGATGTCCAGCCTTAGCTGTGTCATCCTTTTTGGAGGGAAATATTGATTCAGGAATTTTTCTGTCAGCTGTTTCCATGTTCTTATGCTGGCCTTAGGTTGGTTATTTAACCACCTCTTAGCTTGATCTTTTACAGCAAATGGAAACAGTAATAGTCTGTAGACATCCTGATCTATTTCCTTATCATGTACTGTGTCAGCAATTTGTAAAAATTGTGCCAGAAACTCTGTAGGTTCTTCCTGTGGAAGACCGGAATACTGGCAACTTTGCTGCACCATGATAATGAGCTGAGGATTCAACTCAAAGCTACTACTCCAATGGAGGGTATGCATATGCTACTCCATAGAAGCAGTAGAGGGGTTAGAATATGACCCAAAGTCCTCCTGGACTGTCCATTCCACTTATGTCCATGATGGATTATGGACATAACTTGGACTGATTATCTTTTTATTTATTTTATTTTATAAGAAGTAAATACTTAAATAAAATAAAATAACTAAAAAGAATTTGAATTTTGAAAATAAATTTTTTTTTTCGTAAAAAAAATTAATTAGTTAAAAAAAAGGAAATTTTTGAAAAAGAGGGAAGATATTTTCGAAAATTAGAGAGAGAGAGTTAGTTAGGTAGTTTTGAAAAAGTTAAGAAACAAACAAAAGTTAGTTAGTTAGTTGAAACAAATTTTGAAAAGATAAGAAGTTAGGAAGTTAGAAGAGATATTTTGAAAAGATATTTTTTTGAATTTAGTGAGAGAGAGAAAAACAATAAGATAGTACAAGATTTAAAATTTTTAGATCTAATGCTCCTTGTTTTGAAAATTTGGAGGGAAAACACCAAGGAACACCAAACTTAAAAATTTTAAGATCAAGACACAAGGAACTCAAGAACACTTTGAAGACTCACAAGAACACAAGAACATGAAGGAAGAACACCAAACTTAAAATTTTTAGAAAACCAAACCAAAATTTTGAAAATCAAAGGAAATCAACAAGAAAACACCAAACTTAAAGTTTGGCACAAGATTTAATAGAAAAAAATATTTTTGAAAAAGAAGGTTTTGAAAAGAGTATAAAAGATTCTAACCCAATACCAAGAACACAGATTAACGCTCTAGCCAAATGAGTTATGGGACCTTCAAAAATTTTAAGAAAGATTATTTTTGAAAACACCAAACTTAAAGTTTGGCACAGGATTTAATAGAAAAATTATTTTTGAAAAAGGTTTTTAAAAAATATGATAGCCAATTATCATGAACATAAACACCACGTTCTAAATAACTGAGCTATAAGTTTAAAGTATTTTAACAAGGGATAAATAATAAAAGACTCTAAAAAAAAAGGAAAGATTTTTCCTAATCTAAGCAACAAAATAATCCGTCAGTTGTTCAAACACGAACAATCCCCGGCAACGGCGCCAAAAACTTGGTGCACGAATTGCGAATCACACTTTTCACAACGCGTACCACTAACCAGCAAGTGCACTGGGTCGTCCAAGTAATACCTTACGTGAGTAAGGGTCGAATCCCACGGAGATTGTTGGTTTGAAGCAATCTATGGTTATCTTGTAAATCTTAGTCAGGAAGTCAATTATGTTTATCAATGAATTGTGATAACCAGTAGAGCATAAATTAAAAGTTACTTGTTGTGCAGTAATGAAGAATATGTTGGAGTTTTGGAGATGCTTTGTCTTCTGAATCTCTGCTTTCCTCTGTCTTCTGTTCACGCACGCACGTCCCCTATGGCAAGCTGTGTGTTGGTGGATCACCGTTGTCAATGGCTACCTTCCATCCTTCCAGTGAAAACTACGCTCACGTGCTCTGTCACAGCACGGCTAATCACCGGTTGGTTCTCGATCCGGTTGGAATAGGATTTACTATCCTTTTGCGTCTGTCACTAACGCCCAGCCTTCAGGAGTTTGAAGCTCGTCACAGTCATTCAATCCTTGAATCCTACTCGGAATACCACAGACAAGGTTTAGACTTTCCGGATTCTCATGAATGCTGCCATCAGTTCTAGCTTATACCACGG